>NW_024750566.1:0-10864 GCF_018991925.1 Homarus americanus
AGGGGCCTTTGTTATACTAGATCAGGGGACTTTGTAATACTCGATTAGAGGCCTTTGTTATATTCGATGAGGGGGCTTTGTTATACTCGACCAGAGGACTTGCTATAGTCGACCAGGGGACTTTTTTTTACTCGATCAGGGGACTTTGTTTCACTGGAACAGGGGACATTTTATACTCGATTAGGGGACTTTGTTATACTCGATCAGGGGACTTTGTTATACTCGATCAGGGGACTTTGTTATACTCGATCACGGAACTTTGTTATACTCATCCAGGGGGCTTTGTTATGCTCGATCAGGGGACTTTCTTATACTCAATCAGGGGATTTTGTCTTACACGATCAGGGCCCTTTGCTATACTCGACCAGGGGACTTTGTTATAATCGATCAGGAGGCTTTGTTATACTCGATCAGGGGACTTTGCTAAACTCGACCAGGGGACTTTGTTATACTCGAGCATTGGGCTTTGTTATACTCGATTAGGGGACTTTGTTATACTCGATCAGGAGGCTTTGTTATACTCGATCAGGGGACTTTGCTATGCTCGATCATGGGAACTTTTTTATACTTGACCAATGGACTTTGTTATCCTCGATGAGGGGACTTTGTTATACTCGACCAGGAGACTTTGTTATACTCGATCAGGGGATTTTTTATACTCGACCAGAAGACTTTGTTATACTCTATCAGGGGACTTTGTTATACTCGATCAGGGGCCTTTGTTATACTCGATGAGGGGGCTTTGTTATACTCGACCCGGGGACTTTGCTATAATCGACCAGGGGACTTTGTTATACTCGTTTAGGGGACTTTGTTATACTAGACCAGGGGACTTTATTATACTTGATCAGGGGACTTTCTCATACTAGACCAGAGGCCATTGTTATACTCGATCGGGGGACTTTGTTATACTCGATGAGTGGACTTTCCTATATTTGACCAATGGACTTTGCTATACTCGATGAGGGGCCTTTGTTATATTCGATCAGGGGACATTGTTAAACTCGACCAGGGGACTTTCTTATATTCGATCAGGGGACTTTGTTATACTCCACCAGGGACTTTGTTATACTCGATCAGAGGATATGTTATACTCGATCAGGGGACTTTGTTATATTCTATCAGAGGACTTTGTTATACTCGACTAGGGGAGTTTTTATATTCGATCAGGGGATATGCTATACTCGACCAGGGGACTTTGTTATACACGATTAGGGGACTTTGTTATACTCGATGAGGAAACTTAGTCTTACTCGATCAGGGCCCTTTGTCATACTCGTCCAGAGGACTTTGTTATAATCGATTAGGGGACTTTGTTATGCTCGATGTGGGGACTTTGTTAACCTAGGCCAGGAGACGTTGTTATACTCGATCAGGGGACTTTTTTTTACTCGATGAGAGGACTTTGTTACACTGGACCAGGGGACATTTTTATACTCGATTAGGGGACTTTGTTATACTCGATAAGGGGACTTTGTTATACTGGACCAGGAGACTTTGTTATACTCGATCAGGGGACGTTGTTATACTCGATCAGGGAACTTTGTTATACTCGATATGGGGACTTTGTCTTACACGATCAGGGCCCTTTGCTATATCTCGACCGAGGGACTTTGTTATATCGATCAAGGAACTTTGTTATACTTGATCAGGGGACTTTCTTATACTCGATTAGAGGCCTTTTTTGGACTCGATTAGGGGACTTTGTTATACTCGAGCAGGGGGCTTTGTTATACTCGACAAGGGGACTTTGTTATACTCGATGAGGAGGCTTTGTTATACTCGATTACGGGACTTTCCTATACTCGACCAGGGGACTTTGTTATACTCGACCAGGGATCTCTTTTATACTTGACCAATGGACTTTGTTATTCTCGATGAGGGGCCTTTGTTATACTCGATGAGGGGACTTTGTTATACTCGACCAGGGTACTTTGTTATACTCGATCAGTGGACTTTTTTATACTCGACCAGAGGACTTTGTTATACTCAATCAGAGGATATGTTATACTCGATCAGGGGACTTTGTTATACTCATCCAGGGGACTTTCTTATACTCGATCAGGGGACTTTTTTATACTCGATCAGGAGGCTTTGTTATACTCGATCAGGGGACTTTGCTAAACTCGACCAGGGGACTTTGTTATACTCGAGCAGGGGGCTTTGTTATACTCAATTAGGGGACTTTGTTATACTCGTTCAGGGGACTTTGTTATACTTGATTAGGGGACTTTGTTATACTCGATCAGGGGACTTTGTTACACTGGACCAGGGGACATTTTTATACTCGATTAAGGGACTTTGTTATTCTCGATCAGGGGACTTTTGTTACACTCGATCAGGGAACTTTGTTATACTCGACCAGGGACCTTTGTTATACTCGATTAGGGGACTTTGTTATACTCGATATGGGGACTTTGTTATACTCGAAAAGGGGAATTTTATATATTCGATAAGGGGACTTTGTTAGACTCGAACAGTGGACTCTGTTATACTCGACTAGGGGCCTTTGTTATACTCGATCAGGGGCCTTTGTTATACTAGATCAGGGGCCTTTGTTATACTAGATCAGGGGACTTTGTTATACTCGATTAGAGGCCTTTGTTATTTTCGATGAGGGGGCTTTGTTATACTCGACCAGAGGACTTGCTATAGTCATCCAGGGGACTTTTTTATACTCGATCAGGGGACTTTGTTACACTGGAACAGGGGACATTTTATACTCGATTAGGGGACTTTGTTTTACTCGATCAGGGGACTTTGCTATTCTCGATCAGGGGACTTTGTTATACTCGATCACGGAACATTGTTATACTCATCCAAGGGGCTTTGTTATACTCGATCAGGGGACTTTCTTATACTCAATCAGGGGATTTTGTCTTACACGATCAGGGCCCTTTGCTATACTCGACCGGGGGACTTTGTTATAATCGATCAGTGGACTTTGGTATGCTTGATCTAGGGACTTTGTTATACTGGGCCAGGGGACTTTTTTATACTCGATGAAGGGACTGTTACACTGGACCAGGGGACATTTTTATTCTCGATTAGGGGACTTTGTTATCCTCGATCAGGGGACTTTGTTATACTGGACCAGGAGACTTTGTTATACTCGATCAGGGAACGTTGTTATACTCGATCAGGGAACTTTGTTATACTCATCCAGGGGGCTTTGTTATTTTCCATCAGGGGACTTTGTTATACTCGATCAGGGGACTTTGGTATGCTCGACCGGGGGACTTTGTTATAATCGATTAGGGGACTTTGCTATGCTCGATCTAGGGACTTTGTTATACTCGATCAGGGACTTTGTTATACTCGATAAGGGGATTTTGTTATACTCGATAAGGGAATTTGTTTTACTCGATAAGGGGACTTTCTTATACTCGATTAGAGGCCTTTTTTAGACTCGATCAGGGGACTTTGTTATTCTCGAGCAGGGAGCTTTGTTATACTCGATCAGGGGACTTTGTTATACTCGAACAGGAGGCTTTGTTATACTCGATTAGGGGACTTTGCTATACTCGACCAGGGGACTTTGTTATACTCGAGCAGGGGGCTCTGTTATACTCGATTAGGGGACTTTGTCTTACTCGCTCAGGGCCCTTTGCTATACTGGACCGGGAACTTTGTTATAATCGATCAGGGGACTTTGGTATGCTTGATCTAGGGACTTTGTTATACTGGGCCAGGGGACTTTTTTATGCTCGATCAGGGGACTTTGTTACACTGGACCAGGGGACATTTTTATACTCGATTAGGGGACTTTGTTACACTCGATGAGGGACTTTGTTATACCCGACCAGGGCCTTTGTTATTCTCGATTAGGGGACTTTGTTGTACTCGATAAGGGGACTTTGTTACTCGATAATGTGAATTTGTTATACTCGATAAGGGGACTTTGTTAGACTCGAACAGGGGACTTTGTTATACTCGACCTGAGGACTTTGTTATGCTCGTTTAGGGGACTTTGTTATACTCGATGAGAAGCCTTTGTTACACTCGATCAGGGGCCTTTGTTATACTAGATCAGGGGACTTTGTTATACTCGATTAAAGGCCTTTTTGGACTCGATCAGGGGACTTTGTTATACTCGAGCAGGGGGCTTTGTTATACTCGATCAGGGGACTTTTTTATACTCGATCAGGAGGCTTTGTTATACTCGATCAGGGGACTTTTTTATACTCGACCAGAGGACTTTGTTATACTCTATCAGGGGACTTTGTTATACTCGATCAGGGGACTTTGTTATACTCGATTAGGGGCCTTTGTTATATTCGATGAGGGGGCTTTAATATACTCGACCCGGGGACTTTGCTATAATCGACCAGGGGACTTTGTTATACTCGATGGGGACTTTGTTAGACTCGAACAGGGGACTTTGTTATACTCGACCTGGGGACTTTGTTATGCTCGTTTAGGGGACTTTGTTATACTCGATGAGGGGCCTTTGTACACACACACTCGATCCAGGGGCCATTATTATACTCGATCGAGGACTGTTATACTCGATGAGTGGACTTTCCTATATTTGACCAATGGACTTTGCTATACTCGATGAGGGGCCTTTGTTACATTCGATCAGGGGACATTGTTAAACTCGACCAGGGGACTTTCTTATATTCGATCAGGGGACTTTGTTATACTCCACCAGGGACTTTGTTATACTCGATCAGAAGATATGTTATACTCGATCAGGGGACTTTGTTATATTCGATCAAAGGACTTTGTTATACTCGACTAGGGGACTTTTTTATATTCGATCTGGGGATATGCTATACTCGACCAGGGGACTTTGTTATACACGATTAGGGGACTTTGTTATACTCGATGAGGGGACTTAGTCTTACTTGATCAGGGCCCTTTGTCATACTCGTCCAGGGGACTTTGTTATAATCGATTAGGGGACTTTGTTATGCTCGATCTGGGGACTTTTTAAACTAGGTTAGGAGACGTTGTTATACTCGATCAGGGGACTTTTTTTTACTCGATGAGGGGACTTTGTTACACTGGACCAGGGGACATTTTTATACTCGATTAGGGACTTTGTTATACTCGATAAGGGGACTTTGTTATACTGGACCAGGAGACTTTGTTATACTCGATCAGGGGACGTTGTTATACTCGATCAGGGAACTTTGTTATACTCATCCAGGGGGCTTTGTTATTCTCCAACAGGGGACTTTGTTATACTCGATCAGGGGACTTTGTCTTACTTGATCAGGGCCCTTTGCTATACTCGACCGGGGGACTTTGTTATAATCGATTAGGGGACTTTGGTATGCTCGACCTAGGGACTTTGTTATACTCGATTAGGGACTTTGTTATACTCGACCAGGGGCCTTTGTTATACTCGATTAGGGGACTTTGTTAAACTCGATAAGGGGACTTTGTTATACTCGATAAGGGGAATTTGTTATACTCGATGAGGGGACTTTGTTAGACTCGAACAGGGGACTTTGTTTTACTCGACCAGGGGACGTTGTTATACTTGATTAGGCGGCTTTGTTATACTTGATCAGGGGACTTTCTTATACTTGATTAGAGGCCTTTTTTGGACTCGATTAGGGGACTTTGTTATACTCCAGCAGGGGGCTTTGTTATACTCGATCAGGGGACTTTGTTATACTCGATGAGGAGGCTTTGTTATACTCGATCACGGGACTTTCCTATACTCGACCAGGGGACTTTGTTATACTCGACCAGGGATCTATTTTATACTTGACCAATGGACTTTGTTATTCTCGATGAGGGGCCTTTGTTATACTCGATGAGGGGACTTTGTTATACTCGACCAGGGTACTTTGTTATACTCGATCAGGGGACTTTTTTATACTCGACCAGAGGACTTTGTTATACTCAATCAGAGGATATGTTATACTCGATCAGGGGACTTTGTTATACTCATCCAGGGGACTTTCTTATACTCGATCAGGGGACTTTTTTATACTCGATCAGGAGGCTTTGTTATATTCGATCAGGGGACTTTGCTAAACTCGACCAGGGGACTTTGTTATACTCAAGCAGGGGGCTTTGTTATACTCAATTAGGGGACTTTGTTATACTCGATCAGGAGGTTTTGTTATACTCGATCAGGGGACTTTGCTATGCTCGATCATGGGAACTTTTTTATACTTGACCAATGGACTTTGTTATACTCGATGAGGGGACTTTGCTATACTCGACCAGGGGACTTTGTTATACTCGATCAGGAGACTTTTTTATACTCGACCAGAGGACTTTGTTATACTCTATCAGGGGACTTTGTTATACTCGATCAGGGGACTTTGTTATGCTCGATTAGGGGCCTTTGTTATACTCGATGAGGGGCCTTTGTTATACTCGACCAGGGGACTTTGCGATAATCGACCAGGGGACTTTGTTATACTCGTTTAGGGGGCTTTGTTTAACTAGACCAGGGGACTTTTTTATACTTGATCAGGGGACTTTCTCATACTAGACCAGAGGCCATTGTTATACTCGATTGGGGGACTGTGTTATACTCGATGAGTGGACTTTCCTATATTTGACCAATGGACTTTGCTATACTCGATGAGGGGCCTTTGTTATACTCGATCAGGGGACTTTGCTGTACTCAACCAGGGGACTTTGTCCTACTCGATCAGGGCCCTTTGTTATACTCGACCAGGGGACTTTGTTAAACTAGGCCAGGAGACGTTGTTATACTCGATCAGGGGATATGTTATACTCGATCAGGGGACTTTGTTATACTCAATCAGGGGATTTTGTCTTACACGATCAGGGCCCTTTGCTAGATTCGACCGGGGGACTTTGTTATAATCGATCAGAGGACTTTGGTATGCTCGATCTAGGGTCTTTGTTATACTGGGCCAGGGGACTTTTTTATACTCGATGAAGGGACTTTGTTACACTGGACCATGGGACATTTTTATTCTCGATTAGGGGACTTTGTTATCCTCGATCAGGGGACTTTGTTATACTGGACCAGGAGACTTGGTTATACTCCATCAGGGAACGTTGTTATACTCGATCATGGAACTTTGTTATACTCATCCAGGGGGCTTTGTTATTTTCCATCAGGGGACTTTGTTATACTCGATCAGGGGACTTTGGTATGCTCGACCGGGGGACTTTGTTATAATCGATTAGGGGACTTTGGCATGCTCGATCTAGGGACTTTGTTATACTCGATGAGGGACTTTGTTATACTCGATAAGGGGACTTTGTTATTCTCGATAAGGGGAATTTGTTTTACTCGATAAGTGGACTTTGTTAGACTCGAACAGGGGACTTTGTTATACTTGACCAGGGGACTTTGTTATTCTCGATTAGGCGCCTTTGTTATACTCGACCAGGGCCTTTGTTATACTCGATTAGGGGACTTTGTTGTACTCGATAAGGGGACTTTGTTACTCGATAATGTGAATTTGTTATACTCGATAAGGGGACTTTGTTAGACTCGAACAGGGGACTTTGTTATACTCGACCTGGGGACTTTGTTATGCTCGTTTAGGGGACTTTGTTATACTCGATGAGGGGCCTTTGTTACACTCGATCAGGGGCCTTTGTTATACTAGATCAGGGGACTTTGTTATACTCGATTAAAGGCCTTTTTTGGACTCGATCAGGGGACTTTGTTATACTCGAGCAGGGGGCTTTGTTATACTCGATCAGGGGACTTTTATATACTCGATCAGGAGGCTTTGTTATACTCGATGAGGGGACTTTTTTATACTCGACCAGAGGACTTTGTTATACTCTATCAGGGGACTTTGTTATACTCGATCAGGGGACTTTGTTATACTCGATTAGGGGCATTTGTTATACTCGATGAGGGGGCTTTAATATACTCGACCCGGGGACTTTGCTATAATCGACCAGGGGACTTTGTTATACTCGTTTAGGGGACTTTGTTATACTAGAGCAGTGGACTTTTTTATACTTGATCAGGGGACTTTCTCATACTAGACCAGAGGCCATTGTTATACTCGATCGGGGGACTTTGTTATACTCGATGAGTGGACTTTCCTATATTTGACCAATGGACTTTGCTATACTCGATGAGGGGCCTTTGTTATATTCGATCAGGGGACATTGTTATACTCCACCAGGGACTTTGTTATACTCGATCAGAGGTTATGTTATAGTCGATCAGGGGACTTTGTTATATTCGATCAGAGGACTTTGTTATACTCGACTAGGGGACTTTTTTATATTCGATCAGGGGATATGCTATACTCGACCAGGGGACTTTGTTATACACGATTAGGAGACTTTGTTATACTCGATGAGGGGACTTAGTCTTACTCGATCAGGGCCCTTTGTCATACTCGTCCAGGGGACTTTGTTATAATCGATTAGGGGACATTGTTATGCTCGATCTGGGGACTTTGTTAAACTAGGCCAGGAGACGTTGTTATACTCGATCTGGGGACATTTTTTTACTCGATGAGGGGACTTTGTTACACTGGACCAGGGGACATTTTTATACTCGATTAGGGGACTTTGTTATACTCGATAAGGGGACTTTGTTATACTGGACCAGGAGACTTTGTTATACTCGATCAGGGGACGTTGTTATACTCGATCAGGGAACTTTGTTATACTCATCCAGGGGGCTTTGTTATTCTCCAACAGGGGACTTTGTTATACTCGATCAGGGGACTTTGTCTTACTCGATCAGGGCCCTTTGCTATACTCGACCGGGGGACTTTGTTATAATCGATTAGGGGACTTTGGCATGCTCGACCTAGGGACTTTGTTATACTCGATCAGGGACTTTGTTATACTCGACCAGGGGCCTTTGTTATACTCGATTAGGGTACTTTGTTAAACTCGATAAGGGGACTTTGTTATACTCGATAAGGGGAATTTGTTATACTCGATGAGGGGACTTTGTTAGACTCGAACAGGGGACTTTGTTATACTCGACCAGGGGACGTTGTTATACTTGATTAGGCGGCTTTGTTATACTTGATCAGGGGACTTTCTTATACTCGATTAGAGGCCTTTTTTGGACTCGATTAGGGGACTTTGTTATACTCGAGCAGGGGGCTTTGTTATACTCGAACAGGGGACTTTGTTATACTCGATGAGGAGGCTTTGTTATACTCGATCACGGGACTTTCCTATACTCGACCAGGGGACTTTGTTATACTCGACCAGGGATCTCTTTTATACTTGACCAATGGACTTTGTTATTCTCGATGAGGGGCCTTTGTTATACTCGATGAGGGGACTTTGTTATACTCGACCAGGGTACTTTGTTATACTCGATCAGGGGACTTTTTTATACTCGACCAGAGGACTTTGTTATACTCAATCAGAGGATATGTTATACTCGATCAGGGGACTTTGTTATACTCATCCAGGGGACTTTCTTATACTCGATCAGGGGACTTTTTTATATTCGATGAGGAGGCTTTGTTATACTCGATCAGGGGACTTTGCTAAACTCGACCAGGGGACTTTGTTATACTCGAGCAGGGGGCTTTGTTATACTCAATTAGGGGACTTTGTTATACTCGATCAGGAGGTTTTGTTATACTCGATCAGGGGACTTTGCTATGCTCGATCATGGGAATTTTTTTATACTTGACCAATGGACTTTGTTATACTCGATGAGGGGACTTTGCTATAATCGACCAGGGGACTTTGTTATACTCGATCAGGAGACTTTTTTATACTCGACCAGAGGACTTTGTTATACTCTATCAGGGGACTTTGTTATACTCGATCAGGGGACTTTGTTATGCTCGATTAGGGGCCTTTGTTATACTCGATGAGGGGCCTTTGTTATACTCGACGAGGGGACTTTGCTATAATCGACCAGGGGACTTTGTTATACTCGTTTAGGGGGCTTTGTTTAACTAGACCAGGGGACTTTTTTATACTTGATCAGGGGACTTTCTCATACTAGACCAGAGGCCATTGTTATACTCGATTGGGGGACTTTGTTATACTCGATGAGTGGACTTTCCTATATTTGACCAATGGACTTTGCTATACTCGATGAGGGGCCTTTGTTATACTCGATCAGGGGACATTGTTAAACTCGACCAGGGGACTTTCTTATATTCGATCTGGGGACTTTGTTATACTCCACCAGGGACTTTGTTATACTCGATCAGAAGATATGTTATACTCGATCAGGGGACTTTGTTATATTCGATCAAAGGACTTTGTTATACTCGACTAGGGGACGTTTTTATATTCGATCAGGGGATATGCTATACTCGACATGGGGACTTTGTTATACACGATTAGGGGACTTTGTTATAATTGATGAGGGGACTTAGTCTTACTCGATCAGGGCCCTTTGTCATACTCGTCCAGGGGACTTTGTTATAATCGATTAGGGGACTTTGTTATGCTCGATCTGGGGACTTTGTTAAACTAGGTTAGGAGACGTTGTTATACTCGATCAGGGGACTTTTTTTTACTCGATGAGGGGACTTTGTTACACTGGACCAGGGGACATTTTTATACTCGATTAGGGGACTTTGTTATACTCGATAAGGGGACTTTGTTATACTGGACCAGGAGACTTTGTTATACTCGATCAGGGGACGTTATTATACTCGATCAGGGAACTTTGTTATACTCATCCAGGGGGCTTTGTTATTCTCCATCAGGGGACTTTGTTATACTCGATCAGGGGACTTTGTCTTACTCGATCAGGGCCCTTTGCTATACTCGACCGGGGGACTTTGTTATAATCGGTTAGGGGACTTTGGTATGCTCGACCTAGGGACTTTGTTATACTCGATCAGGGACTTTGTTATACTCGACAAGGGGCCTTTGTTATACTCGATTAGGGGATTTGTTATACTCGATAAGGGGACTTTGTTATACTCGATAAGGGGAATTTTTTATACTCGAT
>NW_024750567.1:7500-28016 GCF_018991925.1 Homarus americanus
ATGTAGCTCGTTAGGTAGCATGCAGAGTGGACTAGGCATTGGGTTAGGTTTTTCATTGACCAGATCGATAAGGGGAAAGAAGGTTGAAACCATAACATGTCTTAACTAATTTATTCCTTATAAAACATACTGCATTCCGGTAAAATACAAATTAGTTGGCATTCCTTAGAAGAAGAACGATGATTTTGGTTACCCTTCTTACAATAACACTCAACACGTCAGACTGCTCCACCTGTATGGAATATAGCACCTTAGGTCATCATACATAGTAACACCATCTCACCTCCCTGTAGCACCAGCTCACCACACCTGTTATACTCCACACCTGCAAGTATGGGACTCCTGGTAATTTCTAGGTACACATATCAGGCACCTCGTTCGCACACCGCCCTCGGTGGGTAGAGACGAGGGTTTCACCAAGAGACATACCACTACTGTTTCTACGCCTGGTATTATAGGTCGCTCCAAGTGACGACCGCAGAGTTTCTCACGTATTTCATTATGTATTCCTACTCATGTGTGGTGGTATGCCGGGAATCCACAGGTTCACAGTGAATTAGCATAGCTGGGGGTAGTCATCTCTCATGGAGGGACGCTCACGGTGTAATGGCCGCCGTTCTGGTGAGTCAGAGCGCGCAGGGGACCTGGGTTGATGAAAGGAGCAAGCACCTCTCAGAAATAATGCCTGATGGGCCATTATCACACACCCTAACATTACTATTTCACTTCCTACATAAGGGAAAGGTTTAAGGTATTATAACTGCTATAAGTCTTGTTTTAGGGCTGAATACAATCCGACGAAGTTCACTGACCTGGGTTGATGAAAGGAGCAAGCATGGCTGAAGGCCGATGTCCCCCGCTCCTCTCTGTTTAGGCCTACAGTTTCCAATTTTTAATTTTCCCTTTGATTTCTTATAGTTCTCACATGAACACTTTCCCGTATATTGTAGCCTCATGTCTTATAAATACTTATTTTAATCCTAACTTACATACTAGAATACAGTTCGGGTTTGACCGTTCTTGGGGAAATTAATTGGTCTATATCATCAACCCACACCTGGAGTCCGGGTGCAAGGGACACCAACCTGAAACAAAAGCCGAATGTTCATAACGTGGGTATATCCACTTCACTTAAAACTGTAATTAGGGATCCCCCCCTCACACATTGCACTACTTGAACACAGACATAAGATTCTCTGATCACTGTACACGTCGTGGGTATACGCCACCCGAGGATACGAGGTGTATTAAAGTTCACACCAATACATACAAGACATTTCCTTTCAAGTATAGTTTCTGGGTCACTTCCAACACCTCACATAATTCTGATACATTTATCCTTTTTCCAGACCATTGTTCTCATGTATTTTCATATGATATCTGTGGAAGTTATGTTCCCTACACGTTCACAGACGTAAATAGTGTGACCTTCAACCCACGATCCACACTTAGTCCTACAGTACACTAGTCCGGCTCAACTGGACTTTCCCAATCATCTTATAGATACCTTGAGTTCTCCTTAATGCTATGAGTGCATACAATTACTATTATATACCAGTAGCTGGGTACCATTCATCAAATAATTCCGTAACATTCATTAGGTGAATTAGTCTTTATCAGTGATTCCCGTTTTCTGAGATTCTACCAGGGCGGTGCATTTGAATGTTATGTAAGGTAATATGAATTAAAGGGTTTTTTTAGGAATGACAATGATGTGCGCAGTACAACATGGACAGAGCTTTTTGCGGTAAAGATAAAAATAGGATGAGGGTGTGTTTGCAAGGAGCTGGGGTGGGGGATATAGTTGACAGGATGGACAATATCTTGTCTGGTAATGGGAACAAACCCATTATCTACCTTAGTGCAGGAGGCAATGATATTGGCCAGTGTAGGAGTGAGGAGCTTCTTGATAAGTTCAAGACAGCTATAGAACGTGTTAGGTCTAACGGAGGGAATCCTATCATATGTAGTGTCCTGCCGAGAAGGAGAGTTGGAAATGCATGGTTGTCAAGGGCAGTTGTGTTCTGACCTCACTAGGGGAAAGGTCACGGCAGGGTTAGCTCCGGAGGGATAATTATCAGATATGGCCAGTGCTATGTGCGGTCTTGGGTATGAGAGTTTGTTGACCAAACTGGAGTGGTCCATTGAAGAATTGGCGAGGGCCAAGTTAGAAATTGAGAGGGCCACGTTGGAGAACCTGAAATTAAGGAAAGAGCTGGCGAAGTTAAAAGGAGAGGCTGGACGAGTAAAGCCAGTGTCTGACGAAAAATCAAGCGAGTGGAAAATTGTGAGTAGTGGGAAGACAAAGCTGGTGGTGAAGAAGCACACGAAGGATACGACAACAACGACAACAACAGCTAAGTGTACCAACCCGTTCAGTCCCTTGATAGACGAATTGGACGTTAGTACAGTCAGGGGCAGGGATGACAAGGAAGGTATAAAAACTTTAATTGTTGGTGACTCACAGGTAAGGTACATGGACAGGGCCTTTTGTGGTAAAAACAAAAATAGGATGAGGGTGTGTTTGCCAGGAGCTGGGGTGGGGGATATAATTGACAGGATGGACAATATCTTGTCTGGTAATGGGAACAAACCCATTATCTGCCTCAGTGCAGGAGGCAATGATATTGGCCGGTGTAGGAGCGAGGAACTTCTTGATAAGTTCAAGGCAGCCATAGATCGTATTAGGACTAAGGGAGGGATCCCTATCATATGCGGTGTCCTGCCTAGAAGGGGAGTTGGCAGTGAATGGTTGTCAAGGGCGGTTGGTGTCAACGACCGTCTTGACAGATATTGCAAGTCAATATCAGTCCCATTCATTGACAACTGGGACAACTTCTATGGCAGAAGGGACCTTTATGCTAGGGATGGGGTGCACCTGTCTAGGGATGGAGTAGCAACCCTGGCTGGGGCTCTAGAGGGGGCAGTTCAAAAGATATCGAAGTCTTTAAACTGCTAAGAGAACATATGGGCATGGGAGTGGAGGAGACTGCAGTGGGAGCGGGTAAACAAGGCGAAAGATTACAGGGAAATAGTGTTAGGAATGATGACAAAACTAAATTAGACAGGGAGTTTAAAACTAAACGCGGTAATGGGAGGACTCAGAACACGACTAACTTAAATGTATACTACGCGAACAGTAGAAGTATGAGAAACAAAATGGATGATATTAGAGCCTTGGTATGTACCGAAGAAATCGATATAATTGCATTCACTGAAACAGATCAACCTAGACACACGTGAATTACCAGTCGAATACCAAATTGCGGGTTACAAACTGTTCCATACCGATATGCAGACCAGGAAAGGGGGCGGAGTAGCAATCTATGTTAGGGATAATCTGAAGTGTGAAATAAATAAGGAAATAAAAACTGAGAGGAATACAGAAACAATTTGGATAGAATTAAGCGACGGTCGGGAAAAATTAATCACAGGAGTAATATATAGACGCCCCAATCTTGATAGCGTCAATGAGGGACTTAACTGGGATGAAATGCGCAGGGCTTCCATACACAACAGTCTGTATAGTAGGCGACTTTAACCTTGGCCAAATAGATTGGACTGACCTTACGGGCAACTCAGAATCAGAGGATTTTCTCGAGACGATCCAGGACTGTTTCCTAAGTCAACATATAACCGAACCCACACGGGGTAATAATATACTGGATTTAGTTCTGTCGAACAGAGAAAACCTCATTAGCAATGTCGAGGTAGGGAACGAACTAGCAAACAGCGATCACAAAGAAATTCGATTCCAGTTAGATTTTCAGGGCAGACGTAAGGAAAATTCCACTAAAGTACCAGATTTCAGAAGGGCAAACATTGACAGTTTAAAGAGGCAGCTGAGAGAGGGGGTGTCGCGCTTGGCCGTGAACCTGAGAGATGACATCGACCTGATAACGAGATCTGAGATTGCCGAGTTCCACGACAATTTAAATAGGGAGTTACTTAATGCACAAAGGCAGAACATACCATACAAAAAACTCAGATCAGACAACAATGACCCTAAATGGATAAATAATTATTTAAAGAACATCATTGGCCAAAGGAAGGCTATAGGTAGAAGGATAAATCGTGGCGAAATTCACCTCCGGGACTATTATAGGGTATTGGCGAGTAGGGTTCAAACCGAGATAAGGAAAGCAAAGAGGAATAATGAGGTAAGGATAGCAAGGGAGGTGAAGACAAACCCCAAAGGATTCTACCAAATGTATCAAACTAAAACACGAGAAAAGATTGAACCAATACGGTCAGACTCCGGCGAGCTCACTGATAACGATGGAGAAATGAGCAATAATTTGAATAAATATTTTTCAACAGTTTTCACCACCGAAAATTTAAACATGATACCCGAGGCACCGACTCTATTCAGATATAGTGAAGAAAACAAATTTAGTGAGATAGTAGTGACGAGCAACGATGTTAGTAAGCAAATAGACAAATTAAAGCCTAACAAATCACCTGGTCCCGATGAGATATTTGCCAGAGTATTAAAGGAATGGAAGGAAGAGCTTAGTATGCCTTTAGCAAAGTTGTTTAACATGTCCTTAAAAACAGGTGTAGTACCAGAATCCTGGAGGATAGCGAATGTAATACCGATTTTCAAGAAGGGGGATAGATCACTATCCTCTAACTACCGCCCAATCAGTATAACATCAATAGTAGGCAAATTACTGGAAGCAATCATTTCAAACTCTATTCGAAATCACCTGGAGAAGCACCGATTGATCAATGATTCCCAGCATGGCTTCACAAGCGGACGCTTGCCTAACTAATCTATTAACATTCTTTTCATCAGTTTTCGAATCGGTGGACGAGGGGCACAATTATGATGTGGTATATCTCGACTTTAGTAAAGCCTTCGACAGAGTCCCCCACGAAAGACTAATTAGAAAGGTAGAAGCTCATGGCATCAACGGTGACATCCTTAAATGGATTAGGGCGTGGTTACAGGACAGGAAACAGTGAGTGAGCATTAACGGCACTAAGTCCCATTGGAGCAACGTCACAAGTGGAGTTCTCCAAGGCTCAGTACTTGGACCATTATTGTTTATTATATACATAAACGACATAGATATCGGCATAGACAGCAACATAAGTAAATTTGCTGATGACACTAAAATAGGACGTGTTATCAAATCTGACGAGGACTCGGCAAAACTACAGGAAGATCTAAACAAATTTTTCGAATGGTCTGAAAAATGGCAGATGAAATTCAACGTCGACAAATGTAAAGTACTAAGTATAGGAGATGTAAACAGGGAATCCAGATACCAGATGAACAACGATGCCATAGAGAAATCCGACTGCGAGAGAGATTTAGGAGTGTCATGGGTTGTGTTGGGCCTCCCGCACAACCCATCCCAAATGTTTGTTTACGGTAGAGATAAGGTAACCGGCCAGCCATGACTGGGACATGTAGGGGGGGGGCAGGCCAGTGAGACGGTGGTGTACTGTTCATCACTTCACGCCTCAAAAAAACCAATTTAGCCAGTGGGCTTTAGACCTTGGGTTAGAGAAGAACCTCCTGCTCCGCGGACTTAAGATTAGGGGCCATACAGTCCTACCAGTGCTACGGGTCTGTGTGTGCAAATCCCCGAGATTTTTTAGTTAAGTCCAGCGACAAGTTAACACATCCTGTAAAGGAAGTGATCAATGGTGAGGGCCTGTTTGCTACAAGAGCACTCCAGGCCGGCCTAATAGATCTAAACGATTAATTCACCAGGTTGACAAACTCTCCCTTATAACTTACGGTACTGTGGCGTGAATGTGAGTGACTGACCTATCCATGCAAATTATAAGTCCAGTGTATGGAATTGTGCCAAATAAACGTAAGTGCAATCATCTGCCCGTATCTGTGATCCCTCTATTATCATTATTACCAAGGGTAATGACTCATTGGTTATGACAAAGTATAACCAATAACTTAGATGGATGTTGGAAGTTAGTGGAATTCACTAAATCATCATTTATCAAGTACATAACGCATTGAGTGCCGGAAGCAGAGCAAAATTCTACGTAGTGATACACCATAATCTCTTGGGTGAGTAACCAGTGTGAAGGTATCCGAGTTCTACGGTAAGAAAGCCACTTTCCTGCACTTAAAACGTAACAATTGGCGCCCGAACAGGGACCCAGACCGTGGATGATTGCACAATTGTATCGCCACACCTACACCATGTCAGCTCGTGCAGCGGCTTTTGAGGAAGCACGTGCCCTCGGGCTGGAGGGGGCTGAGGCGGTTGCATACATGGAGAAGGCTGAGGAGAGAGAAGACAAGGCTGCGGAGAGAGAAGACAAGCGACGCGAGCACGAAGAACTCTTAGCCCAGCTAGACTTTCAGAAGGAAGAAAAGAAGCTGGAACGTGAAGAGAGACAAAGGGAACGGGCGTTCCAACTGGCCTTAGCGGAAAGGAACCAAAATTCTCCCACTCAAAACGTCACTTATAGGAAATTTCCCCAGATGCCCACCTTTAAGGAGGGCGAATCCATGGAAATGTACATTTCCCGGTTTGAGCATCTCGCAGAAGCCTACGAGCTTGATGACAGCATTAAGGAATTTGAGTTCCTGAGCCTATTTGATGGGAAAGCTTTAGGGATTCTTCGACGACTAGAGCGTCCTGAAAATAAATTCCCTGACATGAAGTCTGCACTGCTGCGGGCATATGGGCTGACTACTGAGCAGGCCAGGCATCAGTTCAACAGGGCAATGTTGGAAGAAAATGAAACGGTTGCACAGTTCCGGGATCGTTTAAGGGACTATGTGGCTCAGTGGATGAGTAAGGATGAAACCCCCAAGTCCATGGAAGGGGTTATAGACTTAATGGTGTGCACGCAGTTAGAAAGGTCTTGTCCCCCTGAACTTGTGGCTCAAATCAGGGCCAATGGAGTTAAGACGTCGAAGGAAATGGCAAGCAAATCAGACGCTCATTTCAGCGCTTTCGGGTACCACACTCGGAGGCGGTGGTCGAACAGGGAGTCGGCAGGTAACCAACAAAGTCAACAACCTCTACAGAAACAGCCACCGAACCCACCCAGGCAACAAGGAAATAACCAGCAACCACAACCGCAAAGACAGCAACAGAAACAGCAGCAGAAGCAGTACCAAGGCCCCCCGAAGTATCAGGATAGTTGGAGGGACAGTTGGCGCCCGGGCAACAATCCACGATGGAACCGGCGGCAGGAAGCCGCCGTGGCTCAATTCGTAGGCCAAGGTGCCAGCAATGATAATCCACAAAGAGACCAGCAGCAGGAAGCCTCCGGTGTTCAAACTGTGGGCGGGGAGAGGCCTGACCTTCCAGCAGGGCCGATCGTCGTGCAACCTGAAGCAGGGGCTCATACCGAATCAAGTCTACCCCAACACCCCTACTGACTAACTGCCGCCTCCAACCTCTCCTCGAGGGGTCACCCCACCTTTCTTGTTAAACCTGGATACGTTGGAGGAGTTCCAGCGACTGTCATGCGAGATAGTGGGGCATCGGGCTGTATTGTCAGGAAGGAATTGGTGGGGCAACATCAATACACCGGAGCACAAGTAAGTGTTAATTTAGCCAATAGTTACATTCAAACGGTTCCAGTGGCCAAGATTGAGGTGGACACCCCCTTCTTCTCAGGTTGGGTCACTGCAGCAGTCATGAGGGAACCTATATACGATCTCATCATTGGGAATATCAAGGGAGCAAGAAACAGTTGTGCAGTGGATGAAGCAACCCAAACTGATGCTGCCGCCTTGACCCAAGTTAATGCTGCTGCAGTCACTCGGGGTATGGCCCAAACAAAACCTCGAGTCACCCCATTGGCTATTGCCACATCGACTGATCTCATCAATAGTCAGGATGTCGTCCAAGAGCAAGAGGATGACAGCACGCTCACTTCGGTACACAAGAGTTTGATAGTTGGGACCATCAAGGAGACATTTGGGAATCGAACGAGGTTCGTAAAGAAGAGGAACCGTCTCTACCGAGAGACCGTGACGTCTCTGGGTGAAACACGACTACAGTTCGTGGTTCCTTCCAAGTGCCGCCTGGCTGTGTTCAAGCTAGGTCATTGCACTGCTCTTGGCGGTCATATGGGTAAAAAGAAGACCTTTGACCGCATCAGTGCAGCGTTCTTCTGGCCAAGGATGGGCCAGGAGATCACCAGGCTAGTCCGCTCTTGTGATGTGTGCCAGAAAACCAGTGATCGAGGGCGAGTTCCGCCTGCACCACTACGGCCCCTCCCACTGATCTCTGAACCCTTTGAGAGGGTGGCGGTGGACATTGTAGGGCCGATAAACCCAAGGGCGAGCGATGGGGCAAAGTATATTCTCACCTTGGTGGACTTTAGCACGAGGTGGCCCGAGGCTGTGCCCTTGAGGAACATTAAGGCCACGACTGTTGCTGAAGCCATGTTGGAAATCTTCTGTCGGGTTGGTATTCCCAAACAAGTCCTCAGTGACGGGAACCCAGTTTACTTCTGCCATGATGGAGGAGTTGATGCGGTTGTTATCGGTAAAGGGGCTAAAGACAGCACCCTATCACCCGATGTGCAACGGACTCTGTGAGAGGGTTTAATGGGACGCTGAAGAAAATGCTCAGGAGGATGGCAGCCGAACAACCTAAGGAGTGGCCACGCTACATTGCCCCACTTCTGTTCGCGTACCGGGAGGCGCCACAGAGCTCGCTCAAGGTGTCTCCCTTCGAGCTTATGTACGGCAGGTCCGTCCGGGGACCACTACAGGTTCTTCGGGAACTGTGGGATGATGAGGAATCAGATCCGGAAGTCAAGACCACTTATACATATGTCATTGACTCAGCTGATCGTCTCCAAGAAACCTGCCAACTGGCAAAGCAAGAGCTAATAAAGGCTCAAGAGGTCCAGAAGACTTACTATGACAAGAAGGCCAAGCTTCGTTGTTTCAAGCCAGGTGATCAGTGCCTGGTTCTGTTGCCTACGATGCGCAATAAGTTACTGGCTCAGTGGAAAGGTCCATTCGACATTGCAGAGCGTGTCTCGGATCTGACTTACATCGTCCAGGTGGGATCTCGACGAAAGAAGTTCCACATCAACATGCTGAAGAAGTACTTCCAGTCACCGATCGGGGGTACAGTCTCCACTGAGGAAGACAGGGACGAGCCTTCCCAGTGTGATTCAGGGGTAACTTGTGCTGCCACAGTGATCTCTGACAGTGATGAGGAGGATGGGCCTGTCACTGCACACTCCCGCCAGAGTGAGACTTTCACGGACGTTGAGGTGAACGGAAATCTATCGGCAGAGGAACGAGATGCCATTGGCTCTCTGTTGCATCGCTACAAGGACATCTTCTCTGATAAGCCAGGAGTTGCCCGGGTCGACTGCCACACTATTGAACTGACCAGCCCTACACCTGTTCGGGTAAAGCCCTATCCTATACCTATGCGACTACTGGACACTGTCAAACAAGAAATTGAGGAAATGGAAGCAGTAGGAATCATCGAGAAATCATCGTCTCCATACTGTAGTCCTATGGTAGTCGTCCGAAAAAAGGATGGGGGTGTCAGGATCTGTGGGGATTATAGGAGAGCAAATGCCATTACCCAGGTGGATGCTGAACCTATGTGTGATCAGAAAACTATTTTTTCAAGAATAGCTGGTTCCAAGTTATTTACCAAACTTGATCTGACCAAGGGGTTCTTCCAAATCCCATTGGACCCGAAGAGTCGGCAGATCACAGCCTTTGGTACGCCAGGGGGTCTCTATCAGTACAGAGTCCTTCCCTTTGGTCTCACAAACTCCCCTGCCATCTTCAACCGTGTCATGAAGCAAGTCCTAAACGGCATCAAGGAAGTTGAGGCATTTGTGGACGATGTGTTAATCCATTCAGCAACATTTGAGGAACACCTGGAACTCTTAGAGGATGTGTTACGGAGGTTCCAACAAAAAAACATGACCGTGAAACCAAGCAAGTGCGAGATCGGTCAGGCTGCAGTACAGTTCCTCGGGCGCACTGTCGGCGGAGGACGCTGCACCTGTCAGAATGAGAAGATCAAAAAGGTCCAAGATGCACCACGGCCCACTACAAAAAAACAAGTGAGGTCATTTCTGGGCCTCGTAGGGTACTACCGGAACTTCATCCCAAACTTTGCCGTGGTGGCTCTCCCTTTATCCGACCTGCTCAAAAAACATGCCTCTAACAAGGTGCAATGGGGACCTGAACAAGAGGATTCTTTCAGTGCCCTCAAGAACCTGCTATGCAAGCAACCCATCCTTCAACTGGTGAGGAAGGAAGAGCCTTTCATCCTCCGGACCGATGCTTCACAGGATGGGGTTGGCGCAGTGCTACTACAAGAGGCAGACGGCGAGGTTTTTCCAGTTGCGTATCACAGTCGCAAGTTGAAACCTGCAGAGAGGAATTACAGCACGGTCGAGAAGGAACTTCTGGCAGTGGTGGAAGGCATCAAGAAGTACTACTACTATCTCTACGGAGGTGAGTTTGTGTTGGAGACAGACCACATGCCGCTCACCAGTCTCCGACCATCTAAGAATGCAAATGCTCGTCTGATGCGGTGGGCACTGTATCTCCAGCAGTTCAACTTCGTCCTCCGGTACATCAATGGCAGCCTGAATGTGGGGGGCTGACCTCCTATCTCGACTTGTGGGGGAACCTGAGCAACTGATTGAGAGGTCACCTTCCCAAATGAGTGTGGAGTTGGTCTATACTCCAGTCGACTCGACCCTCCAAGCGTCTGGCGGCTCGTCATATGTTATGTATAATTTTCTCACACCTTTCTACACTTGAGAACATAACACAACACCTGTGCCACCTAAACAATGTCTACATACCCTACACCACACAACACGTTGCTCTAATGTAAATGTAGCGTGCTTACGCTTAGCATGAACTATTGCTCGGGAATTGTCACCCTCGCCGCGGAGTTTTCCTCCAGCCAAAAAAAATAAATAAAGTTAATGTTGAGGTTTTCCCTCAGTGGCGATTGGCGACTACATTCCGTTGCAGTGTTAGTGTTACACACACACCACAGTGTGAATGTCGAATTGTGTGTCTGGGCTAGGCATTCTCTTGATTGTGTCCAGGTGGTGAAAATTTATTATCCAAGAGAAAATTTTTCTTAGTAGGGGCGATTGTCATGGGTTGTGTTGAGCCTCCCGCACAACCCATCCCAAATGTTTGTTTACGGTAGAGATAAGGTAACCGGCCAGCCATGACTGGGACATGTAGGGGGGGCAGGCCAGTGAGACAGTGGTGTACTGTTCATCACTTCACGCCTCAAAAAAACCAATTTAGCCAGTGGGCTTTAGACCTTGGGTTAGAGAAGAACCTCCTGCTCCGCGGACTTAAGATTAGGGGCCATACAGTCCTACCAGTGCTACGGGTCTGTGTGTGCAAATCCCCGAGATTTTTTAAGTCCAGCGACAAGTTAACACATCCTGTAAAGGAAGTGATCAATGGTGAGGGCTTGTTTGCTACAAGAGCACTCCAGGCCGGCCTAATGGATCTAAACGATTAATTCACCAGGTTGACAAACTCTCCCTTATAACTTACGGTACTGTGGCGTGAATGTGAGTGACTGACCTATCCATGCAAATTATAAGTCCAGTATATGGAATTGTGCCAAATAAACGTAAGTGCAATCATCTGCCCGTATCTGTGATCCCTCTATTATCATTATTACCAAGGGTAATGACTCATTGGTTATGACAAAGTATAACCAATAACTTAGATGGATGTTGGAAGTTAGTGGAATTCACTAAATCATCATTTATCAAGTACATAACGCATTGAGTGCCGGAAGCAGAGCAAAATTCTACGTAGTGATACACCATAATCTCTTGGGTGAGTAACCAGTGTGAAGGTATCCGAGTTCTACGGTAAGAAAGCCACTTTCCTGCACTTAAAACGTAACAAGGAGTAATGATAAGTAGGAACCTTAAGCCAAGTAAACAATGTGTTTTTGCGCGTAACAAGGCTAATAAAGTACTTGGGTTCATACAAAGGAGTGTTAGTTACAAGACTAGCGAGGTCATCCTAAAACTGTATCTTGCTCTTGTGAGACCACACCTGGATTACGCAGTTCAGTTCTGGTCACCGTATTACAGAATGGATATAGAATCCTTGGAAAGAATTCAGAGGAGAATGACAAGACTAATCCCGGGCATTAGAAACCTTGAGTATAGAGACAGGTTAAAGCATCTTAATTTGCACTCCCTTGAGAGACGTAGAGCGAGGGGCGACCTGATAGAGGTATAAGTGGAAGGCAGGGCTAAACAAAGGGGACATTACAAAGGTACAAACTATCCAACCAGGAGCGAACTCGTAACAATGGTTTTAAATTAGACAAATTTAGATTTAGGCGTGAAATAGGTAAACACTGGTTTGGAAACAGAGTAGTGGATGAATGGAACAAGTTACCAAATATCATCATTAACTCGAATACGCTGAATTGCTTCAAACATAGGTTGGATGCTCATATGAGCAATAGGGGTTGGGTGTAAACGGGACTGCCCAGTATGGGCCAATAGGCCCGCTGCAGTTTCCTCCATTCTTATATTCTTATGTTCTTAAGTTGGTGTCAACGGCCATCTTGACAGATATTGCAAGTCAATATCAGTCTCATTCATTGACAACTGGGACAACCTCTACAGCAGAAGGGACCTTTATGCTAGGGATGGGATGCATAATTGCATATGTCTAGGGATAGAGTAGCAGCCCTGGCTGGGAATCTCGAAAGGGCAGTCCAAAAGATGTCGAAGTCTTTAAACTGCTAGGGGAACATGTGAGCACTGGGGTGGAGGAGACTGCAGTGGGAGCGGGTAAACAAAGTGAAAGGTTACAGGGAAATAGTGTTAGGAATGATGACAAAACTAAATTAGACAGCGAGTTAAAAGCTAAACGCGGCAAAGGGAGGACTCAGAACATGACTAACTTAAATGTCTACTACACCAACAGTAGCAGTATGAGACACAAAATGGATGATATTAGGGCCTTGGTATGTACCGAAAAATCGATATAATAGCATTCACTGAAACATGGATCAACCTAGACTCATGTGAGTTACCTGTCGAATATCAAATTGCAGGTTACAAATTATTCCATACTGATAGGCAGATTAGGAAGGGAGGCAGAGTAGCAATCTATGTCAGGGATAATCTGAAGTGTGAAATAAATTAGGAAATAGTAACTGAGCGGAATACAGAAACAATTTGGATAGAATTAATCGACAGTAGGGATAAATTAATCACAGGAGTAATATATAGACCTCCCAATCTTGATAGAGTTAATGAGCAACTTATCTGGGATGAAATGCGCAGGGCTTCCATACACAACAGTCTGTATAGTAGGCGACTTTAACCTTGGCCAAATAGATTGGATTGACCTTACGGGTAACTCAGAATCAGAGGATTTTCTTGAAACGATCCAGGACTGTTTCCTAAGTCAACATATAACCGAACCCACCCGGGGTAATAATATACGCGATTTAGTTCTGTTAAACAGAGAAAACCTCATTAGTAATGTCGAGGTAGGGAACGATCTTGCAAACAGCGATCACAAAGAAATTAGATTCCAGTTAGATTTTCAGGGCAGCCGTAAGAAAAATTCCACAAAAGTCCCAGATTTCAGAAGGGCAAACTGATAGTTTGAAGAGGCAATTGAGAGAAGGGGCATCACGCTTCTGGGTGAACTACATGGACCTGACGGTTGAAACCGACCTCATAATGAGATCTGAGGTTGCCGAGTTCCACGACAATTTAAATAATGAGTTACTTAATGCACAAAGGCAGAACATACCATACAAAAAACTCAGATCAAACAACAATGACCCTAAATGTATAAATAATTACTTAAAGAACATTATTGGTCAAAGGAAGCCTATAGGTAGGAGGATAAATTGTGGCGAAATTTACCTCCGGAATTATTATATGGTATTGGCCCGTAGGATTAAGACCGAGATAAGGAAAGCAAAGAGGAATAATGAGCTGAGGATAGCAAAGGAGGCAAAGATAAACCCCAAGGGATTCTATCAAATGTATCAAACTAAAACACGAGAAAAGATTGGGCCAATACAGTCAGATACCGGCGAGCTAACTGATAACGACGGAGAAATGAGCAATAATCTGAATAAATATTTTTCAACAGTTTTCACCACCGAAAATTTAAATATGATACCCGAGGCACCGGCTCTATTCAGAGATAGTGAAGAAAACAAATTAAGCGAGATAGTAGTGACTAGTGACTATGTTAGTAAGCAAATAGACAAACTAAAGCCTAATAAGTCACCTGGTCCCGATGAGTTATTTACCAGAGTATTAAAGGAATGTAAGGAAGAGCTTAGTATGCCCTTAGCAAAGTTGTTTAGCATGTCCTTAAAAACAGGTGTAATACCAGAATCCTGGAGGATAGCGAATGTAATACCAATTTTCAAGAAGGGGTATAGATCACTATCCTCTAACTACCGTCCAATCAGTCTAACATCAATTGTAGGCAAATTACTGGAAGCAATCATTTCAAACTCTATTCGAAACCACCTGGAGAAGCACAAATTGATCAATGATTCCCAGCATGGCTTCACAAGCAGGCGTTCATGTCTAGCTAATCTATTAACATTATTTTCATCAGTTTTCAAATCGATGGATGAGGGGCACAATTATGATGTGGTATATCTCAACTTTAACAAAGCCTTCGACAGAGTCCTCCACGAAAGACTAATAAGAAAGGTAGAAGCACATGGCCTTAAAGGTAATATTCTAAAATGGATTAGGGCGTGGTTACAGGGCAGGAAACAGCGAGTGAGCATTAACTGCACTAAATCCCATTGGAGCAACGTCACTAGTGGAGTTCCCCAAGGCTCAGTACTTGGACCATTATTATTTATTATATACATAAACGACATAGATATCGGCATAGACAGCAACATAAGTAAATTTGCTGATGACACTAAAATAGGACGTGTAATTAAATCTGACGAGGACTCCGCAAAACTACATGAAGATCTAAACAAATTTTTCGAATGGTCTGAAAAATGGCAGATGAAATTCAATGTGGACAAATGTAAAGTACTCAGTATAGGAGATGTAAACAGGGAAACCAGTTACCAGATGAACAATGCCATTGTGAAATCCTACTGCGAGAGAGATTTAGGAGTACTGATAAGTAGGAATCTTAAGCCAAGTAAACAATGTGTTTTTGCTCGTAACAAGGCTAATAATGTACTTGGGTTCATACAAAGGAGTGTTAGTTACAAGACTAGCGAGGTCATCTTAAGATTATATCTTGCGCTTGTGATACCTCACCTGGATTACGCAGTTCAGTTTTGGTCACCATACTACAGAATGGATATAGAATCCTTGGAAAGAATCCAGAGGAGAATGACAAGACTAATCCCAGGCATTAGGAACCTTGAGTACAGAGACAGGTTAAAGCATCTTAATTTGCACTCCCTCGAGAGACGTAGAGCAAGGGGCGACATGATAGAGATGTATAAATGGAAGTCAGGGCTAAACAAAGGTACTCAAACTATCATACCAGGAGCGAACTCGTAACAATGGTTTTAAATTAGACAAACTTAGATTTAGGCGCGAAATAGGTAAACACTGGTTTGGAAACAGAGTAGTGGATGAATGGAACAAGTTACCAAATATCATCATTAACTTGAATATGCTGGATAGCTCCAAATATAGGTTGAATGTTTATATGAGCAATAGGGGTTGGGTGTAAATGGGACTGCCCAGTATGGGCCAATAGGCCCACTGCAGTTTCCTCCATTCTTATGTTCTTGTGTACTGTGCAGTTTGTATGGATTCCATCACATGTCGGGGTTCATTTAAATGAAATGGCTGACAAATTGGCCAAAAAAGCTGTAAAAAATATGTTTATAGATATTGCTAGCAATGTAAGTATCAGAGCGATAAAGAGGGAAATTAAAAGAAGAAGAGAGGAATGGGAAAAAGCAAGAAGAGAAGTGACTGACAAAGTAGCGAGAGTTTTCAGCACTATGTGTATGTTTTTCAAAACACCAATGTAACTTATGGGACTAACTTACCATCTCTTGACACGGTTATATTGAGACAAGATTGGGATACAAATATTACTGGCAGATAAGTGGAGGGACGTGTCAACCTTGTCAACTGTGTCATCTTAGGGATGCACATACACTACAACATTATGTATTAGGATGAGAAAAATCTAACCATACAGGAACAGTAAGATCACTTCTTTAAAGAAACAAGTTTTTTGGGTGATTTATAATGGAAAAAATTAAGTAATTCTTGCAATGTATAAAAATTTTGCTCCAAGAATATGACATTTATATTTGTGTAGGTAGTAGGCAACTACCATCACCCAGACTCCTGGGAGATTCTATAACGTTCTACTCTTATCGAGGTTTATAATAATAAGTAAATCATAACAAAAATGATGCAATACATTCTAGAATATTCTTACATAATTAATGCATCAATATATAAACGAAAATTTCACTAAATTTGTCAAAATAACTACTGCATGGGACACAAAACAATCAAAACACCTAGTTTACAGAATTTTAACGGACTGTGCCTCCCTAGTGTACGAGCAGTAGAGGACTCCCTCTTGCACCCGTTCCAGAGGGGTGAATGGGAATCCCAAGTCATCTAAGTTATAAAACAGGCTACACTAGCAATTTCCTTAAACCTTGAATTTCTTGCGGCAGTCACCCATAATCTGCTTCCGTTTTCTACGATGTGCAGACTGGTCTGCCTGTGAGTCTACACCGGAGCGTTGACTCTGAGGTGGGAAATCGCCCTCAGAGCTCTGAAGGAGGACCGATTAATGTTGGCCCCTTCACACACAAACGAGATATGAGCCAGCATTGCTGGCAAACCGAGTCTGACGATGACCCAATCGGGTCGTCGTCATGACTCAACGCTGAGTAAAGTCAGCTTGGCTGACAACAGACAGCACTTCCTTCAGCCTTCATAGGGTAAGGACGTGTGTAGTCGGCGCTGCCCGCTAACGCGGCCGTGGTCTCTTGACCATGGAGACAGCCCGGTCTGTCGGGTCCTCCTCTTCCCCATCTCCTCCTTCCCATCTGAATTTATCAACATCCTTACACCAACAGTACAGTGCAAAGATTGACGAGCAATCCACAAGTGATATACAAAAGTGGCAATTTCAACTCGAAGGAAAAGCACAGCAATACGGAGTGTGGCTGGATCTGACCTGACCTAACCTGAAGGATGGAGCACATCTGCATCGCCCCAAGCTACTGTTTAGGCCACGTGGCCACACACCTGCCCAACCGCACCCAGCCCATACGAGCATGAACTGATTGTTGTAAGAACAGCCCAGTCCCAACCATTGTAAAAATTATCAACACCTAATTATTATACATCATATTTGTATCACTTATATTACTTGTACATCATTTGTAAATCAAGAGACCCATTCCCCACTTATGTAATTGTATATTTTCAGCCTTCCGGCTACCATGCTCTTTCAATAAACCGTTAATTATTATTATTACAGACATACGGGTCGGGCTAGTAGTGACCTCCCAGCCCGAATGGTGTGAATGTAAGAAGACCTGAGAAAAGTAGACCCGAGAAAAGTATATCTGAGAAGAGAAAAACCGGGAAAATAAGACAAAGAAGAGTAAGAACAAAAAATTAACTACGTTACGGCCGTAATGACCATAGTTGTCGACGGTCAGAAATTCAAATCACAACAACAAAAAACGCCTGTGGTAGCGTAAAGACGTAAACTCCTCACGGTTCCAGTTAATATTTGCACTGTGGTACATGAATTCCCACCTTTCTATGGGATAAATTTTGCTGGGTTTACTCTTTACGTTAACCACAATGTATCGATAGTAATGTTTACCTTTTTGGACGTTTCGGCTTCCACGCGACCTCTTGAGACTCCTGTCCGTCCTGTTGTGAGTGTGTTAGGTCCTGTAGTCACGTCACGCAGGGTTGCACTGCCAGTGTACGGGTGTGGAATGTGGCTGCTGTATCAGTTAAAAGTGAAGTCTAGGTAAAAATGAAGTGTTTGCCCAACATATCGTACGGCAGAGCTGGTGAGTGGCGACTGATAGTAGCAATATATTCGACTTCAATGCGTTTGGGTGTATAATTATTCAATTAATTATTTGAGTTGTTGGAAGTGAAAATGCAGTGAAGTCAGAAATATTATAAAATATAGATAATAAAGGACATTAAACTCTGATAATTCAATAAATTAATTTAGTTTTTAAAATTTAATTCATTGGTAAGCATAAAAGTCCATCAGTTTTTTTAAGCTAAATAATAAATTCGATGGTGTGCAGATTGAACCTGGTAGAGGTATGGTTATGTTAGTGAAGAATTCTCTTATTTCTCTTGTAGACAATGTAAATTTCTTGAATGCTTATTTGTATGATAAAGCGGTATCGTGCGAGATCATTATGAAAAGGACAAATATACTAATTGGTGCTGTGTATAGGGCTTGTGGGGTTCAGGATGTTTGGTTCACACTCAGGATGGAATGGAGAAAGGAAACTCACAATGTGCTCTCTATATACATGTTGTATTGGATGTACAATGCAGCTTGGTGCTGGGAAGGCAGCATGGTTACAAGCGTGATGTAGAGAGAGCTGGTTGGTGAGGACGCTCAGAGAAGGGCAGCTTGTGGGTCGCCATGCTCGCCAGCGGGAGAGAGGACCGCCAGGCAGGCGGAGGAGCGAGGTGTTGCTGGCTGCGGCTGGAGGTAGAAGATCCAGGTCCACTAATGGCGCAGTCTCCCCATGCATATGGCTTTAACTTCCCATCTCTGGCACAACCCCAGATACCTCTAGATGGCACTGTGGGGTATATGATGTTTAGTTCACACTCAGGATGGAATGGAGAAAGGAAACTCACAATGTGCTCTCTATATACATGTTGTATAGGATGTACAATGCAGCTTGGTGCTGGGAAGGCAGCATGGTTAAGCGTGATGTAGAGAAGCTGGTTGGTGAGGAGGCTCAGAGAAGGACAGCTTGTGGGTCACCATGCTCGCCGGCAGGGAGCGAGGACCGCCAGGCAGGCGGAGGAGGTGTGAGGCCACCAGGCAGCGGCGGAGGAGGTGTGGTGTTGCTGGCTGGTTGGTGTAGGTAGAAAGAGATCGATACGATACGAAGTCTTTAGTTAAGAGGTGAAAGAAGATTATTAGGGGTTGAAGGAAAAGTGGTGAAACTAAAATACAGTAGGAGTAGAAAGAATCTGGGCTCAACCAGATCGCTTCATCTTTCTTATTGGTGTTTTGTCTTTGTTCTGCTCCTTGGGTCGTCAGACCTTTGTATTAATATTGGTTTTATTTATATAATGCTGCTTATTATTATTATTTTTTATTATTGTTGGAGTTAGAAGAGCCGCCCAGGTCCTTGTGTAACTGGGAGGGTAGTCATTTTTTTTTTTTTTTTTTTGAGGTGTTAGTTAAGTGTTAGTTGTGTTAGTCTAAAAGGTACTATATGGAGAGGCCTGCCAGGTTCTTAGTGGAGCTGGTTGGTCACTCATCTTTATTCCTCTAGTAATGTTTTATGTAAAATGTGTATATTGAGGGCAGGGAGGTGGTTCAATTACTTCTTCCTGGCTGATATAGCTGGGAGGTAATCATTATTATTATTATTATCATTATTATTATTTTTTTTTTTTTGATGGAGTTAGTGAGCCCGCCCGGTCCTTGTGTGGGAGGGTAGTCACATTTTTTTTTTTTTTTTTTTTTTTTTTTGCTAAGATGTTAGTTCAATGTTAAATGTTAAATGTTAAATGTTAAATATTAGTTATGTTAGTGTAAAGGTACACTGTGGAGGCCTGCCAGGTTCTTGTGGAGCTGGTAGGTCACTCTCATCTTTATTCTCTCTATTAATGTTTTATATGTATATTGGGGCAGGAGATGGTTCAATTACTTTCTTCCTGGCTGATTTAAACCAACTGTGTTCTTGGAATTCTTCGTTGTCTATATTATTTATCCAATTTTGATATGTTTCTGTGTTAAGTTCAGTCACTTTTTCAAATATTTACAGCTTTGTTGTGTATATCTACATTGATTGCTAAGAGGTTTGCTCTCTTGTGTAGCTGTTCATTATTGATGTGGTCTGTATATTTTATGTTATATATAAATCTGAGGGCTGAGAGAGATCACCACGAGTCAGGTCTTAAATAGCGGGGGGTAGGCGTGGCTTAGTAGTTGACTCCGCCCGTGATGTATGGCGGTGCTGACCTAGACCACGAGGCATACACTGGGAATTGGGGTCGGCTACTCAGCGACAAACAGCGTTTGGGGAGAAATCCACTACAGCACCCATGACTCCTCCAAACCCCTATAGGGCCTATACAACACCTATGGCTCCATTGCACCTCAAAACAGGACTTATAAACGAGTCCAAGGTAATAGTGCCAAATTTAAGGACACACCCGGTGGAAAGCCATTCCCAAGGTCATACAATGAGGCAGCTAAGGCGGCGCCTCCACTCTCCACGATGGCTAGAAATTTAGATCTTAGGAAACAGAGGTGTCATACAAGCGTAGGAAGAAGCGCTTCCCAG
>NW_024750568.1:0-13605 GCF_018991925.1 Homarus americanus
CATTAGCCCAATAAAGCACGCGGAGTTCTACATATAATCAACACCTCATCCCACCAGGATTTGAACCCACGATCTTATAATTGTGACCGGGGGATGCTACCGCTGGGCCACCAGGAACAATAAAAGCAGTCCTAGACTCTGCTATATTTCACACAAAGCCTGTTCAACGAGCTTAAGGCGCCGTAAACCTCTAATGAGGACCACCTGTGCCGCTTGGGTGATCAGAGCAACGTTTTACCAAATCCGGCTTCGAAACACGAGGATCCATATTTATTTCATTAGCCCAATAAAGCACGCAGACTTTTACATATAATCAAAACCTCACCCCACCAGGATTTGAAACCACGATCTTATAATTGTGACCGGGGAATGCTACCTCTGGGCCACTAGGACAATAAAAGCAGTCCTAGACTCTGCTATATTTCACACAAAGACTGTTCAAGCTTACATAGGCGCTGTGAACCACTATGGGGACAACTTGCATTGCGGCTTAGGTGATCAGGCAACGTTTGCAAATGTGACGCTGAAACCGAGGGATCATATATATTTCATTAGCCCAATAAAAGCATGCAGGCTTCTACATATAATCAACTAACTCTGCAGGTTTGAGCACGATCTCTCACTGATTGTGACCCGGGGGCCGCTACCTCTGGGCCACCAGGAACAATAAAAGCAGTCCTAGACTCTGCTATATTTCACACAAAGCCTGTTCAACGAGCGTAAGGCACCGTATACCTCTAATGAGGACCACCCGTGCCGCTTAGGTGATCAGAGCAACGTTTTACCAAATGCGGCTTCGAAACAAGAGGATCCATATATATTTCATTAGCCCAATATAGCACGCGGATATCTTCATATAATCAACACCTCACCCCACCAGGATTCGAACCCACGATCTTCTAATTGTGACCGGGGATCGCTACCTCTGTGCCACCAGGACACTAAAAGCATTCCTAGACTCTGCTATATTTCACACAAATCCTGTTCAACGAGCTTATGGCGCCGTGAACCTCTAATGGGGACCTCCCGTGCTGCTTAGGTGATTAGAGCAACGTTTTTCCAAATGCGGCTTCGAAACACGAGGATCCAAATATATTTCATTAGCCCAATAAAGCACTCGGACTTCTACATATAATCAACACCTCACCCCACCAGGATTCAAACCCACGATCTTTTAATTGTGACCGGGGTATGCTACCTCTCGGCCACCAGGACAATAAAAGCAGTCCTAGACTCTACTATATTTCACACAAAGCCTGTTCAACGACCTTATGGTGCCATGAACCTCTAATGGGGACCACCGCGCATGGGTGATCAGGCAACGTTTTACCATATATCCGGCTTGGAAACCACGGTATCATATGTTCATTGGCCAATAAAAGCACTGGGACTTCTACACTTATAGTATTACCCTCACCCACCAGGATTCAAACCCAGTTCTTATAATTGTGGCGGGGTATGCTACCTCTGGGCCACCAGGACAATAAAAGCAGTCCAAGTCTCTACTATATTTCACACAAAGCCTGTTCAACGACCTTATGGCTCCATGAACCTCTAATGGGGACCACCTGTGCCGCTTAGGTGATCAGAGCAACGTTTTACCAAATCCGGCTTCAAAACACGAGGATCCATATATATTTCATTAGCCCAATAAAGCACGCAGACTTCTACATATAATCAACATCTCACCCCACCAGGATTCGAACCCACGATCTTATAATTGTTACCGGTTAATGCTACCTCTAGGCCACTAGGACAATAAAAGCAGTCCTAGACTCTGCTATATTTCACACAAAGCCTGTTCAACGAGCATATGGCGCTGTGAACCACTATAGGGGACCACCCGTGCCGCTTAGGTGATCAGAGCAACGTTTTTTGCAAATCGCGACGAAACAGGATCCGCCATATATTTCATTAGCCCAACAAGCATGCGAACTACCACATATAAATCAACAACTCTTCCGCAGGATTTGAAACCACGATCTATGGTAACGGCCGGGGACGTGCTTCCACCTCTAAGCCACAGGAACAATAAGCAGTCCTAGACTCTGCTATATTTCACACAAAGCCTGTTCAACGAGCTTAAGGCACCGTATACCTCTAATGAGGACCACCCGTGCCGCTTAGGTGATCAGAGCAACGTTTTACCAAATGCGGCTTCGAAACACGAGGATCCATATATATTTCATTAGCCCAATATAGCACGCGGATATCTTCATATAATCAACACCTCACCCCACCAGGATTCGAACCCACGATCTTCTAATTGTGACCGGGGATCGCTACCTCTGTGCCACCAGGACACTAAAAGCATTCCTAGACTCTGCTATATTTCACACAAATCCTGTTCAACGAGCTTATGGCGCCGTGAACCTCTAATGGGGACCTCCCGTGCTGCTTAGGTGATTAGAGCAACGTTTTCAAATGCGGCTTCAGAAAGCAAGGGACCCCTAGGCCTCTTCCGTGTTAATAAAGCACGCGGACTTCTACATAATCAACACCTCACCCCACCAGGATTTGAACCCATGATCTTATAACTGTGACCGGGGAACGGTGCCTCTGAACCACCAGGAAACTAAAAGCAGTCCTAGATTGTTATATTTCACACAAAGCCTGTTGAATGAGCTTATGGCGCCGTGAACCTCTAATGGGGACCACCCTTGCACCTTAGGTGATGAGAGCAACGTTTTACCATATCCAGCTTGGAAACACCAGTATCCATATATATTTCATTAGCCCAATAAAGCACTGGGACTTCTACATATAATCAATACCTCCCACTTACCAGGATTCAAACCCGCGATCTTATAATTGTGGCCGGGGTATCTGCCTCTGGGCCACCAGGACAATAAAAGCAGTCAAGTCTCTAATATAACACACACAAAGCCTGTTCAACGACCTTATGGGTCCATGAACCTCTAATGGGGACCACCTGTGCCGTTTAGGTGATCAGAGCAACGTTTTACCAAATCCGGCTTCGAAACACGAGGATCCATATATATTTCATTAGCCCAATAAAGCACACAGACTTCTACATATAATCAACATCTCACCCCACCAGGATTTGAACCCACGATCTTATAATTGTTACCGGTGAATGCTACCTCTGGGCCACTAGGACAATAAAAGCAGTCCTAGACTCTGCTATATATCACACAAAGCCTGTTCAACGAGCATATGGCGCTGTGAACCACTATAGGGGACCACCCGTGCCGCTTAGGTGATCAGAGCAACGTTTTACCAAATGCGGCTTCGAAACACAAGGATCCATATATAGATTTCATTAGCCCAATAAAGCACGCGGAGTTCTACATATAATCAACACCTCATCCCACCAGGATTTGAAACCACGATCTTATAATTGTGACCGGGGGATGCTACCTCTGGGCCACCAGGAACAATAAAAGCAGTCCTAGACTCTACTATATTTCACACAAAGCCTGTTCAACGAGCTTAAGGCGCCGTAAACCTCTAATGAGGACCACCTGTGCCGCTTTGGTGATCAGAGCAACGTTTTACCAAATCCGGCTTCGAAACACGAGGATCCATATTTATTTCATTAGCCCAATAAAGCACGCAGACTTTCACATATAATCAAAACCTCACCCCACCAGGATTTGAACCCACGATCTTATAATTGTGACCGGGGAATGCTACCTCTGGGCCACTAGGACAATAAAAGCAGTCCTAGACTCTGCTATATTTCACACAAAGCCTGTTCAACGAGCTTATGGCGCTGTGAACCACTATAGGGGACCACCCGTGCCGCTTAGGTGATCAGAGCAACGTTTTACCAAATGCGGCTTCGAAACACGAGGATCCATATATATTTCATTAGCCCAATAAAGCATGCAGACTTCTACATATAATCAACAACTCACCCCACCAGGATTTGAAACCACGATCTCATAATTGTGACCGGGGGACGCTACCTCTGGGCCACCAGGAACAATAAAAGCAGTCCTAGACTCTGCTATATTTCACACAAAGCATGTTCAACGAGCTTAAGGCACCGTATACCTCTAATGAGGACCACCCGTGCCGCTTAGGTGATCAGAGCAACGTTTTACCAAATGCGGCTTCGAAACACGAGGATCCATATATATTTCATTAGCCCAATATAGCACGCGGACTTCTTCATATAATCAACACCTCACCCCACCAGGATTCGAACCCACGATCTTCTAATTGCGACCGGGGATCGCTACCTCTGTGCCACCAGGACACTAAAAGCATTCCTAGACTCTGCTATATTTCACACAAAGCCTGTTCAACGAGCTTATGGCGCCGTGAACCTCTAATGAGGACCACCCGTGCCGCTTAGGTGATCAGAGCAACGTTTTACCAAATGCGGCTTCGAAACACGAGGATCCATATATATTTCATTAGCCCAACAAAGCACGCGGACTTCTTCATATATTCAACACCTCACCCCACTAGGATTCGAACCCACGATCTTCTAATTGTGGCCGGGGTATGCTACCTCTGGGCCACCATGACAATAAAAGCAGTCAAAGTCTCTACAATATTTCACACAAAGCCTGTTCAACGACCTTATGGCTCCATGAACTTCTAATGGGGACCACCCGTGCCGCTTAGGTGATCAGACCAACGTTTTACCAAATGCGGCTTCGAAACACGAGGATCCATATATATATTATTAGCCCAATAAAGCACGCGGACTTCTTTATATAATCAACACCTCACCCCACCAGGATTCGAACCCACGATCTTCTAATTGTGACCGGGGATCGCTACTTCTGGGCCACCAGGACACTAAAAGCATTCCTAGACTCAGCTATATTTCACACAAAGCCTGTTCAACGAGCTTATGGCGCTGTGAACCTCTCATGAGGACCACCCGTGCCGCTTAGGTGATCAGAGCAACGTTTTACCATCTGACTTCGAAACACGAGGATCATATATATATTTCATTAGCCCAATAAAACGCATGAACTACATATAATCAACACCGCACCCCACCAGGATTCGAACACACGATCTTATAATTGTGACCGGGGAACACTGCCTCTGGGCTACCAGGACAATAAAAGCAGTCCTAGACTCTGTTATATTTCACACAAAGCCTTTTGAACGAGCTTATGGCGCCGTGAACCTCTAATGGGGACCAACCGTGCCGCTTAGGTGATTAGAGCAACTTTTACCAAATCCGGCTTCGAAAAACGAGGATCCATATATATTTCATTAGCCCAATAAAGCATCACGGACTACTACATATAATCAACACCTCACCCCCACCACGATTTGAACCCACGATCTTATAATTGTGACCGGGGAATGCTACCTCTGGGCCACCAGGACAATAAAAGCAGTCCTAGACTCTGCTATATTTCACACAAAGCCTGTTCAACGGGCTTATGGCGCCGTGAACCTCTAATGGGGACCACCAGTGCCGCTTAGGTGATGGAAACAACTGAAATACCGTCACGACTGGCTCTGAGATCCATATATTTCATTAGCCCAATAAAGCACGCGGACTCCTACATATAATCAACACCTCACCCCACCAAGGTTTGAACCCACGATCTTATAATTGTAACCGGGGGACGCTACCTCTGGGCCACCAGGAACATTAAAAGCAGTCCTAGTCTCTGCTATATTTCACACAAAGCCTGTTCAACGTGCTTAAGGCACCGTAAACCTCTAATGAGGACCACCCGTGCCGCTTAGGTGATCAGCGCAACGTTTTACCAAATGCGGCTTCGAAACACGAGGATCCATATATATTTCATTAGCCCAATAAAGCACGCGGACTTCTTTATATAATCAACACCTCACCCCACCAGGATTCGAACCCACGATCTTCTAATTGTGACCGGGTATCGCTACCTCTGCGCCACCAGGACACTAAAAGCATTCTTAGACTCTGCTATATTTCACACAAAGCCTGTTCAACGAGCTTATGGCGCCGTGAACCTTTAATGAGGACCACCCGTGCCGCTTAGGTGATCAGAGCAACGTTTTCCCAAATGCGGCTTCGAAACACGAGGATCCATATATATTTCATTAGCCCAATAAAGCACGCGGACTTGTACATATAATCAACACCTCATCCCACCAGGATTTGAACCCACGATCTTATAATTGTGACCGGGGAATGCTACCTCTGGGCCACCAGGACAATAAAAGCAGTCCTAGACTCTTCTATATTTCACACAAAGCCTGTTGAACGAGCTTATGGCGCCGTGAACCTCTAATAGGGACCACCCGTGCCGCTTAGGTGATCAGAGCAACGTTTTACCAAATGCGGCTTCGCAACACGAGGATCCATATATATTTCATTAGCCCAATAAAGCACGCGGACTTCTACATATAATCAACACCTCACCCCACCAGGATTCAAACCCACGATCTTATAATTGTGGCCGGAGTAGCGCTACCTCTATGGGCCACCAGGACAATAAAAACAGTCCAAGTCTCTACTATATTTCACACAAAAGCCTCTTCAGCGACTTTATGGTAGCTGAACCACTATAAGGACACGCCCATGCGCTTAGGTGATCAGGCAACGTTTTGCCAATCACGACCGAAACCACGAGGATCATGTATATTTCATTAGCCCAATAAAAACCGCGGACTTCTTCATTTAATCAACACCTCACCCCCACCAGGATTTGAACCCACGATCTTATGATTGTGACCCGAGAACCGCTACCTCTGGGCCACCAGGACAATAAAAGCAGTCCTACACTCTGCTATATTTCACACAAATCATGTTCAACGAGCTTATGGCGCCGTGAACCTCTAATGGGGACCTCCCGTGCTGCTTAGGTGATCAGAGCAACGTTTTTCCAAATGCGGCTTCGAAACACGAGGATCCAAATATATTTCATTAGCCCAATAAAGCACTCGGACTTCTACATATAATCAACACCTCACCCCACCAGGATTCAAACCCACGATCTTATAATTGTGACCGGGGTATGCTGCCTCTGGGCCACCAGGACAATAAAAGCAGTCCTAGACTCTACTATATTTCACACAAAGCCTGTTCAACGACCTTATGGCGCCGTGAATCTCTAATGGGGACCACCCTTGCCCCTTAGGTGATCAGAGCAACGTTTTACCATATCCGGCTTGGAAACACGAGTATCCATATATATTTCATTAGCCCAATAAAGCACGCAGACTTCTACATATAATCAACATCTCACCCCACCAGGATTTGAACCCACGATCTTATAATTGTTACCGGTGAATGCTACCTCTAGGCCACTAGGACAATAAAAGCAGTCCTAGACTCTACTATATTTCACACAAAGCCTGTTCAGCGAGCTTATGGCGCCGTGAACCTCTAATGGGGACCACCCGTGCTGCTTAGGTGATCAGAGCAACGTTTTTCCAAATGCGGCTCCGAAACACGAGGATCCAAATATATTTCATTAGCCCAATAAAGCACTCGGACTTCTACATATAATCAACACCTCACCCCACCAGGATTCAAACCCACGATCGTATAATTGTGACCGAGAGGCGCTACCTCTGGAGCCCACCAGGAACAATAAAAGCAGTCCTACACTCTGCTATATTTCACACAATCATGTTCAACGAGCTTGTAACCGTGAACACTCTAATAGGGACCTCCGTGCTGCTTAGGTGATCAGAGCAACGTTTTCAAATCGGCTTGACACGAGGATCCCAAATATATTTCATTAGCCCAATAAAGCACTTTCGGACTTCTACATATAATCAACACCTCACCCCACCAGGATTCAAACCCACGATCTTACAATTGTGACCGGGATATGCTACCTCTGGGCCACCAGGACAATAAAAGCAGTCCTAGACTCTACTATATTTCACACAAAGCCTGTTCAATGACCTTATGGCGCCATGAACCTCTAATGGGGACCACCCTTGCCCCTTAGGTGATCAGAGCAACGTTTTACCATATCCGGCTTGGAAACACGAGTATCCATATATATTTCATTAGCCCAATAAAGCACGCAGACTTCTACATATAATCAACATCTCACCCCACCAGGATTTGAACCCACGATCTTATAACTGTTAACGGTGAATGCTACCTCTAGGCCACTAGGACAATAAAAGCAGTCCTAGACTCTGCTATATTTCACACAAAGCCTGTTCAACGAGCATATGGCGCTGTGAACCACTATAGGGGACCACCCGTGCCGCTTAGGTGATCAGAGCAACGTTTTACCAAATCCGGCTTCGAAACACGAGGATCCATATTTATTTCATTAGCCCAATAAAGCACGCAGACTTTTACATATAATCAAAACCTCACCCCACCAGGATTTGAAACCACGATCTTATAATTGTGACCGGGGAATGCTACCTCTGGGCCACTAGGACAATAAAAGCAGTCCTAGACTCTGCTATATTTCACACAAAGACTGTTCAACGAGCTTATGGCGCTGTGAACCACTATAGGGGACCACCAGTGCCGCTTAGGTGATCAGAGCAACGTTTTACCAAATGCGGCTTCGAAACACGAGGATCCATATATATTTCATTAGCCCAATAGAGCACTCGAACTTCTTCATATAATCAACACCTCACCCCACCAGGATTCGAACCCACGATCTTCTAATTGTGACCGGGGATCGCTACTTCTGGGCCACCAGGACACTAAAAGCATTCCTAGACTCAGCTATATTTCACACAAAGCCTGTTCAACGAGCTTATGGCGCTTTGAACCTCTAATGAGGACCACCCGTGCCGCTTAGGTGATCAGAGCAACGTTTTACCAAATACGGCTTCGAAACACGAGGATCCATATATATTTCATTAGCCCAATAAAGCACGCAGACTTCTACATATAATCAACACCTCACCTCACCAGGATTTGAACCATGATCTTATAACAGACCGAATGCTACCTCTAAAGCCACTAGGACAATAAAAATAAACAAAGTCTTACTATATTCTCACAAAGCTCAATTCAACGAGCTTGGTGGCTTTGTGAACCACTATAGGGGACCACCATACGCTTAGGTGATCAGGAGCAAATGTTTTACCAATGCGTGCTTCAAACACGAGATCCATATATTTCATTTGCCCAATAAAGTATGCGGACTTCTATATAATCAACACCTCACCCCACCAGGATTTGAACCCACGATCTTAGATTGTGACCGAATGCTACCTCTGGGCCACCAGGACAATAAAAGCAGTCCTAGACTCTTCTATATTTCACATAAAGCCTGTTGAACGAGCTTATGGCGCCGTGAACCTCTAATGGGGACCACCCGTGCCGCTTAGGTGATCAGAGCAACGTTTTACCAAATGCGGCTTCGCAACACGAGGATCCATATATATTTCATTAGCCCAATAAAGCACGCGGACTTCTTCATATAATCAACACCTCACCCCACCAGGATTTGAACCCACGATCTTATGATTGTGACCGGGGAATGCTACCTCTGGGCCACCAGGATAATAAAAGCAGTCCTAGACTCTGCTATATTTTACACAAAGCCTGTTAAACGAGCTTATGGCGCCGTGAACCTCTAATGGGGACCACCCGTGCCGCTTAGGTGATCAGAGCAACGTTTTACCAAATGCGGCTTCGAAACACGAGGATCCATATATATTTCATTAGCCCCATAAAGCACACGGACTTTTACACATAATCAACACCTCACCCCACCAGGATTTGAACTCACGATCTTCTAATTGTGACAGGCGGAACGCTACCTCTGGGCCACCAGGACAATAAAAGCAGTCCTAGACTCTGCTATATTTCACACAAATCCTGTTCAACGAGCTTATGGCGCCGTGAACCTCTAATGAGGACCACCCGTGCCGCTTAGGTGATCAGAGCAACGTTTTACCAAATGCGGCTTCGAAACACGAGGATCCATATATATTTCATTAGCCCAATAAAGCACACAGACTTTTACACATAATCAACACCTCACCCCACCAGGATTTGAACTCACGATCTTCTAATTGTGACAGGCGGAACGCTACCTCTGGGCCATCAGGACAATAAAAGCAGTCCTAGACTCTGCTATATTTCACACAAAGCCTGTTCAACGAGATTATGGCGCCGTGAACCTCTAATGGGGACCACCCGTGCTGCTTAGGTGATGAGAGCAATGTTTTACCAAATGCGGCTTCGAAACACGAGGATCCATATATATTTTATTATCCCAATAAAGCACGCGGACTTCTACATATAATCAACACCTCACCCCACCAGGATTTCAACCCATGATCTTATAACTGTAACCGGGGAACGGTGCCTCTGAACCACCAGGAAACTAAAAGCAGTCCTAGATTGTTATATTTCACACAAAGCCTGTTGAATGAGCTTATGGCGCCGTGAACCTCTAATGGGGACAACCCTTGCCCCTTAGGTGATCAGAGCAACGTTTTACCATATCCGGCTTGGAAACACGAGTATCCATATATATTTCATTAGCCCAATATAGCACGCGGACTTCGTCATATAATCAACACCTCACCCCACCAGGATTCGAACCCACGATCTTCTAATTGTGACCGGGGATCGCTACTTCTGGGCCACTAGGACACTAAAAGTATTCCTAGACTCAACTATATTTCACACAAAGCCTGTTCAACGAGCTTATGGCGCTGTGAACCTCTAATGAGGACCACCCGTGCCGCTTAGGTGATCAGAGCAACGTTTTATCAAATACGGCTTCGAAACACGAGGATCCATATATATTTCATTAGCCCAATAAAGCACGCAGACTTCTACATATAATCAACACCTCACCCCACCAGGATTTGAACCCACGATCTGCACTGTGACCGGGAATGCTACCTCTCTGGGCCACTAGGACAAATAAAAGCTGGTCAAAGTCTCTACTATATTTTATACAAAGCCTGTTCAACGAGACCTTATGGCCCATGAACCTCTAATGGGGACCACCCAGCCGCTTAGGTGATCAGAGCAACGTTTTACTCAAATCCGGCTTCAAACACGAGGATCCATATATATTTCATTAGCCCAATAAAGCATGCGGATTTCACATATAATCAACACCTATCTCACTCAGGATTTGAACCCACGATCTTATAATTGTGACCGGGGTATGCTACCTCTGGGCCACCAGGACAATAAAAGCAGTCCTAGACTCTACTATATTTTACACAAAGCCTGTTCAACGAGCTTATGGCGCTGTGAACCTCTAATGGGGACAACCCGTGCCGCTTAGGTGATCAGAGCAACGTTTTACCAAATGCAGCTTCGAAACACGAGGATCCATATATATTTCATTAGCCCAACAAAGCACGCGGACTTCTTCATATAATCAACACCTCACCCCACCAGGATTTGAACCCACGATCTTATAATTGTGACCGGGGGACGCTACCTCTGGGCCACCAAGAACATTAAAAGCAGTCCTAGTCTCTGCTATATTTCACACAAAGCCTGTTCAACGAGCTTAAGGCACCGTAAACCTCTAATGAGGACCACCCGTGCCGCTTAGGTGATCAGCGCAACGTTTTACCAAATGCGGCTTCGAAACACGAGGATCCATATATATTTCATTAGCCCAATAAAGCATGCGGACTTCTTTATATAATCAACACCTCACCCCACCAGGATTCGAACCCACGATCTTCTAATTGTGACCGTGGATCGCTACCTCTGCGCCACCAGGACACTAAAAGCATTCCTAGACTCTGCTATATTTCACACAAAGCCTGTTCAACGACCTTATGGCGCCGTGAACCTTTAATGAGGACCACCAGTGCCGCTTAGGTCATCAGAGCAACGTTTTCCCAAATACGGCTTCGAAACACGAGGATCCATATATATTTCATTAGCCCAATAAAGCACGCGGACTTGTACATATAATCAACACCTCATCCCACCAGGATTTGAACCCACGATCTTATAATTGTGACCGGGGAATGCTACCTCTGGGCCACCAGGACAATAAAAGCAGTCCAAGTCTCTACTATAATTCACACAAAGCCTCTTCAACGAGCTTATGGCGCTGTGAACCACTATAGGGGACCGCCCGTGCCGCTTAGGTGATCAGAGCAACGTTTTACCAAATGCGGCTTCGAAACACGAGGATCCATATATATTTCATTAGCCCAATAAAGCACGCGGACTTCTTCATATAATCAACACCTCACCCCACCAGGATTTGAACCCACGATCTTATGATTGTGACCGGGGAATGCTACCTCTGGGCCACCAGGATAATAAAAGCAGTCCTAGACTCTGCTATATTTCACATAAAGCCTGTTCAACGAGATTATGGCGCCGTGAACCTCTAATGGGGACCACCCGTGCTGCTTAGGTGATGAGAGCAATGTTTTACCAAATGCGGCTTCGAAACACGAGGATCCATATATATTTTATTATCCCAATAAAGCACGCGGACTTCTACATATAATCAACACCTCACCCCACCAGGATTTCAACCCATGATCTTATAACTGTAACCGGGGAACGGTGCCTCTGAACCACCAGGAAACTAAAAGCAGTCCTGGATTGTTATATTTCACACAAAGCCTGTTGAATGAGCTTATGGCGCCGTGAACCTCTAATGGGGACAACCCTTGCCTCTTAGGTGATCAGAGCAACGTTTTACCATATCCGGCTTGGAAACACGAGTATCCATATATATTTCATTAGCCCAATAAAGCACCTCGACTTCCTACATATAATCAAGGCCCTACCCCACCTCAGGATTCAAACCCACGATCTATAATTGTGGCTGCATACTCCTGGGCCACCAGGACACAAAAGCAGTCCAAGTCTCTACTATATTCTCACACAAAGCCTGTTCAACGACCTTATGGCTCCATGAACCTTCAATGGGGACCACCTGTGCCGCTTAGTGATCAGAGCAACGTTTACCAAATCCGCTTCGAAACACGAGGATCCATATATATTTCATTAGCCCAATAAAGCACGCGGACTTCTTCATATAATCAAAACCTCACCCCACCAGGATTTGAACCCACGATCTTATAATTGTGACCGGGGAACGCTACCTCTGGGCCACCAGGACAATGAAAGCAGTCCTACACTCTGCTATATTTCACACAAATCCTGTTCAACGAGCTTATGGCGCCGTGAACCTCTAATGGGGACCTCCCGTGCTGCTTAGGTGATCAGAGCAACGTTTTTCCAAATGCCGCTTCGAAACACGAGGATCCAAATATATTTCATTAGCCCAATAAAGCACTCGGACTTCTACATATAATCAACACCTCACCCCACCAGGATTCAAACCCACGATCTTATAATTGTGACCGGGGTATGCTACCTCTGGGTCACCAGGACAATAAAAGCAGTCCTAGACTCTACTATATTTCACACAAAGCCTGTTCAATGACCTTATGGCGCCATGAACCTCTAATGGGGACCACCCTTGCCCCTTAGGTGATCAGAGCAACGTTTTACCATATCCTGCTTGGAAACACGAGTAGCCATATATATTTCATTAGCCCAATAAAGCACGCAGACTTCTACATATAATCAACATCTCACCCCACCAGGATTTGAACCCACGATCTTATAATTGTTACCGGTGAATGCTACCTCTGGGCCACTAGGACAATAAAAGCAGTCCTAGACTCTGCTATATTTCACACAAAGCCTGTTCAACGAGCATATGGCAC
>NW_024750569.1:0-14261 GCF_018991925.1 Homarus americanus
CTACGCCCCCTTCTGCCTACTACCACGCCACGCCTCCTCCTGTCTACTACCACGCCACGCCGCCTCCTGTCTACTACAACACAACGCCTCCTCCTGCCTACTACAACACCACGCCTCCTCCTGCCTACTACCACGCCACGCCTCCTCCTGCCTACTACAACACCACGCCTCCTCCTGCCTACTAACACGCCACGCCTCCTCCTGCCTACTACAACACCACTCCTCCTCCTGTCTACTATAACACCACGCCTCCTCACCTACTACTTTCCTCTCAGACATCTTGCCCTCTAATGCCCACTCTCCTTTTGACACTCCCCCTCCCCTCCTTCTGTGACACAACCCTCCCCCTTCCAGAACACATCTCTCCCTCTTTCCCTCCCATGATAATCCCCCTCCCGTTTCCATGACACAATCCTCCCCTCCCTTTCTCCCTTACAGGATACAATCGCTCCCTTCCCCCTCTCCCCTCCCCTCTCTTTTCCCCCACCACAATCCTTTTCAGCGTAATAAATTGGGGAAAATTCTACCAGCTTCAGTTCCTTCACGTTTTAATTCCCTAGACTCTGATTTTCAAAGGCCCTCCCGCCGAAATATCCTCCCCTCTTAAGTGAAGAATTTAGGATGCGTCTATTTGGTCCTCTACAGCATACTACAGAAGGATGGCGGTCAAAATGGCGTCGAAACTACACCGAGACTTTTTTTTAATGACTTGGATGTGTGTTTTATTTATTTATTTTTCCTCCTAAGTTACGAGGGAAAAAAATTGATGGACGATTGTTTGAGGATTTTGGTGTTTTATGGTGGAATTTTTTTTTTGTTCATCAGTTGGTGGATATATAATTCAACCGGTCGAGTTATTACTTAAGACACGGTGCATCGTAACTCACCTTCACCTGTCCACACGGTAGCCACTAATCACCCTCCGCCCGCTACACCTGAACGGCCAGCCATCCACTTACTGCCAATGTTCTCAAAGATTTGTACTCCGAAAAAATTTCCTCTCGATCGTCTGTTTATGGTAAGAACGACGGTGCCATCTTACTGTGAGAGTGCCACCTGTTGTCTTACGATCGCTGAGGTGAGGCACTGTAATGCTGCCTCAAGCTTCCAGTTGGAAATTTGTCTTACGAGAGTTACTGAATCCAGCTCTATTGATTTAAAATAACTTAAGATAGAATGAGTTTGTGATTAGTGTAGTGTGTGTAAAGTTCCATTAGGTTGACCTCGCTGATCTCCCGGGCCGTATTGGCAGTCTAATCTGAATTCAGGGTTCGACCCCCACTAGTAGAGGGTCCAGGTGGGATATTTCAGGATGAGTTGTTGACATGTAGGATGGGGGGGCCGCCATCTTGTTTACCTTTTGCTGGGAGATTCTGACGGCCGGTGTCACGACATGGCCGCCTAAGCCTACCAACACTGTGTTACGTGGCCCTGGGTGTGTTGAGTATATGTGGAGGGTGTTTAGCGGAGGTGTTGATGTGTACTCCACCAATGTGTGTTATACCTGTTTCAACTACACTGCTTAGAAATACACCCCCTACACCTGTCACTCCCCCTACACCTGTCACACCCCCTATACCTGTCACTCCCCCTACACCTGTCACACCCCCTACACCTGTCACACCCCCTACACCTCTCACACCTCCTATACCTGTCACTCCCCCTATACCTGTCACTCCCCCTATACCTGTCACTCCCCCTACACCTGTCACTCCCCTTACACCTGTCACTCCCCCTACACCTGTCACTCTCCCTACACCTGTCACTCCCGCTACACCTGTCTCTCCCCCTACACCTGTCACTCCCCTTACACCTGTCACTGGTTCTCACTCCTTGGAACTACCCCGCCTGTCTCACCTGTATACTCGCTGCAGTGTCACCTGTTAAATGACGCTAATTACAGGTGATCTACTCAACACCAACACATACTGTCATAAACAAACTCTACCGTGATATAGTTCAGGTTAACATGTATACAATACTAATAAATTGATATATAGGAAGTTATAGTGTAATTATATCCCTTATTAATAAATCCTATAATTCATAATGTTAATGAAAATATTGTGTTATCTATAGTTATCTTCTGTATTGACACTTATCTCGTTATCACCTGCTAGTTTTTTCGTTATCAGTTATTAATCTTTTGTTTATATGCCTTGTTTATCTTATTGTGGTTTGTTTATTCCCGTGTTTGTGTTTAGTCTTTGCCGCTTGGGTTTTCTTTGTATTTTTGTCGTTATCGTATTTTTTCTTTCGTTATTTGTTGTTCTTCTCTCTCTCTCTCTCTCTCTCTCTCTCTCTCTCTCTCTCTCTCTCTCTGTCTCTGTCTCTCTGTCTCTCTCTCTCTCTCTCTCTCTCTCTACTTTGTCTTCCTCTCATCATTTTTCTTCGTTATTTTTCGGTCCTGTGTTTCCTCTTTCGTTATTCTCCTTCTCTCTCACCTCCTCCTCCTCCTACATTTCTCAGTCTTATTATTAACCTCCTCCTTCTATTGTAAACTATCTCTAAGGCTACTGTTATCATCGTCCTGTAAACTATCTCTAAGGCTACTGTTATCATCGTCCTGTAAACTATCTCTAAGGCTACTGTCATCATCGTCCTGTAAACTATCTATAAGGCTACTGTTATCATCGTCCTGTAAACTATCTCTAAGGCTACTGTTATCATCGTCCTGTAAACTATCTCTAAGGCTACTGTTATAATCACCCTAAAACGGTTCACAACGGCGGTACAGTCATGGAAATTTTTCATATATCATACAGCGATTAATTATGTATCGCTAAAGACTCGTAAAATAGTCGTATATAAAAAAATATATAATTTACTATATATTACTAAACGAATATATATTAATTCTCATCGATACCAGAACTTAAGATGTTGAAGAAGAGTTAATTGATATTGACATTTAATTAATTTATGGTAACCAGCTCTTAATTAGCGTGTATCGGACTGCCTTTCTTAGACAACCCTTGAAAGACCTGTTCATTATAGCAAGAAAATATATTATTATTATTTTTTTTAAGTCATCAAAGGTTAGTGTAATTAATAGAAGGAATTTGTTTGGACTGTCTTTAATCCACTTATAATACTTGAGTTAATTATTTTATGGGTATTTATAATTAGACCAGTTTATTTTTATTATTATTGTACAGTTAAATTACATAGTTCAGTTAAGAATATTTGGAATTAATTAGGAAATCCACTTAATACAGTTATGTTTTAAGTAGGTAGTAGGTAGTAGGCAGCTACCAAACAGGGAGGTACTACCACCTGGGAAGATATTGGAAGCATAATGTGTTGTCTAATGGTAGACCCTGCTGCCATATGGCATCACGAAAATTGTGACCAAGTCCCAAGTTGCTGATGTGACTTTCTGCCTCATTTACACACAATTGCAGGGTCTCAACTGTCTCTCTTACTATTGACAACACCACAACTAAAACCTTACTCATTCTTGATCTGTTTTATTCATTCTATTTTATTCTCCTATGTCAGTTGATATTAATACTGAAGCGGGGCCTTCACGGATGGGTCCCACTGGTCGGGAAGGTTGTGGACCCCAGGGCCGACCTGATCATCATCAAGCTACTGGGGCCTCAACTGACGCCACTACGGTTGCTGGAGGATCGGCTTTTTTCACACTTCATTTTTCCAACATTCGCGGACTGAGATCCAATTTTTCTTCTGTGGAGCACCATCTATTAACCTCTTCCCCCGATCTCTTACTACTCTCCGAACTTCAACTGACCAAATCAGCTTCACCTAAACCTTTTCAAGTCTCTAACTACAACCTTTATACCTACTTCCGTTCTAAGGGAGGTGCATGCGCCTACTGCAATACACGTACACCTATAGCCCGACTCACGGATCTTGAATCTCCCCTTTATGATGTCATCTGGCTCAAAATATATCTACCTACTGTGACTATTTTTCTTTGTTTCCTATACTGTTCTCCCAACTCTACCAACTATTTCGAACTCTTTGACTATCTCACTTCTTGCCATGAGTCGTTGCTATCCACACACCCCAACACCGAGATCCTCTACCTAGGGGATTTCAATGTACATCACAGAGAGTGGCTTGGCTCTGCAAGGGATGACCCAGGTGGAGCTGAGGCACTCTCTTTTTCCTTACTTAATGATTTGGAACAAATAATCAAACACCCTACACGCGTTCCTGATCGACACGATCAACTTGCTAACATTCTTGATCTTCGTTTTACCTCTAACCCCTCACACTATTCATACTCAATTTTTGCCCCCTTAGGTTCTTCTGATCACAACCTTATTTCTATTAAATCAAACTGGGCACGACCACCTCCCCCACCCCCCTCTAAACGTCAACTATGGCACTATCGGAGGGCAAGCTGGCAATCCTTGCGAGAATTCTTCACCGACTTTCCTTGGGATGAATGTTGCTTTTCCACTCGGGATGCCTCAGTATGTGCTGACAGCATTGCTGGGGTTATACAGGGCGGTATGAGTGCATTTATCCCATCTTCTACCAAAACTTTCACATTATAATCATGGTTTGATCGCTCCTGCTCTCTTGCTTGCAGGGTGAGAGATAGGGCATATCGAGCTATGAAACTATCTCCTTCTCCTATTACCCACACCTCTTTCATTACTTCTAGGAATCGTTGTAAGGCTATTCTTCGTAGGGCCAAGCGGAATTTTATTAAAAGAAAGACTGCTGTCCTGACTAATTCTTCCTCTAGTAAATCCTTCTGGTCCTTAGCTAAAAACATCTGTAACAACTTCTGCACTCCTTCTTTTCCTCCCCTCTTCCGTCCCAATAACTCTATAGCCAACTCTCCCCCTGAGAAAGCCAACCTCTTTGGCACCTTATTCTCCTCTAATTCCACCTTAGACGATTCCCACTCTACCCCTCCTACCCCTGCACCTCCTACTGAACCTATGCACTTTCCTATAATCTCCACTCGCAGGGTTGCCGGTGTGTTATCCAGGTTGGATGTGAGTAAGGCGCATGGACCGGACGGAATACCCCCTCGTGTTCTGAGGGAGTGTGCTGAAGCCCTGGCCCCTGTGCTTGCTCGCCTCTTTCGCCTTTGCCTCAAAACCAAAACTTTTCCTTCTTCTTGTAAGCATGCCTTGGTTCAGCCCATCCCGAAGAAGGGTGACCATTCTAATCCCTCTAACTATCGCCCCATTGCCCTAACTTCATCCCTCTCTAAGATTTTCGAAACTATCTTGAACTCCCATTTTCTCCGTCACCTTGAAAGCCTTTCTCTTTTGTCGGATCACCAGTATGGCTTTCGCCAGGCAAGATCTACTGGTGATCTGCTCTCCTATTGCACCCATCTTTGGTCATCCTCTCTTAGGGATTATGGGGAAATTTTTGTCGTGGCCCTCGACATCTCCAAAGCATTTGACAGGGTATGGCACAAGTCTTTGCTATCTAAACTTCCCTCTTTTGGTTTCTCTCCCCCACTTTGTTCTCTCATCTCTAGCTTCCTTGAGAATCGGTCCATGGCAGTTGTTGTCGAGGGATCGATTTCTCGCTCTTTCTCAACCAATAGTGGCGTCCCACAGGGTTCTGTTCTTTCACCAACTCTCTTTCTTCTTTTTATCAATGATTTACTTCACACTACAACTAATTCTACCCATTCTTACGCCGATGATTCTACTCTTCACTCTTCCTCACATTTTCCCCTTCCTCCTAACTCTCAAACTAGATCTGTTTCTAGAACTGATATCATTACTTCTATCAATGCGGATCTGTGCAGCATCTCTGAATGGGGAGATACAAACTTGGTTAAGTTCAATAGTAACAAAACTCAATATTTACCAATTACAGTTTGTAAAGTAAACGATCTCCCACCAATTACATTTCAGGACGCTATCATCCCCCCAAATTCTGAAATAAATATGTTAGGCCTCACCATTTCCTCCAATATGTCCTGGAAATCACACATCCTTAGTATAACGAAAGCTGCCTCCCGAAAGTTGGGAATGCTGTACAGATGCCGGAGCTACTTCACTCCTGAGCAGTTGCTCCAAGTATATGAGGGATTCATTCGTCCTAACTTGGAGTACTGCTCTCATATCTGGGGTGGCTCTTCTTCTGTCCAACTATTAGATAGGGTGGAATCAAAGGCATTCGTCTTATTAACTCTGCTCCTTTAGTCGACAATCTCTCTCCCCTTTCTCTTCGCCGCAATGTTGCTTCACTCGCTCTCTTTTACAGGTACTTTAACGGGCAATGTTCAGGGGATTTGGCATCCTGTGTACCGCCGGTAAGGCCGTGAGTTCGTAACACACGTCTTGCCCGCGGTGCCCACCATTTCTCTGTGGATATCGGTCACACGAGAATAACCCGTTATAGTACCTCCTTCTTTCCTCACACAGCCAAACTGTGGAATGCTTTGCCTTCTTCTGTGTTTCCATGCTCTTACAATCTGTCTCACTTTAAAAAGCTGGTTTTCCGGCATCTTCGTGGTGTAGATTAATACAGTATAACCTTTTTTTCTATATTTTCAATTTCTTTCCGTTCTTTTTTTTTCGCCCCCCAGGCTCCGTTGTGGGTCGTTTGACCTGTGCCCGGGTGGGCTAATTCTCGTAAAAAAAGAAAAAAAAAAGTGGTACAATTCATTATTCAAGTGAGATTCTTAATTTACCACTTACGGGACAACAAAAAATTAAGTGGTTCAAACAGAAATGGTGAAAAAGTTAGTTTTATTTATATTACCACCTGTAAATTATATTAATCATTAACACCATCAAAAAAAAACCCTAAATGCTAAACATAACTCTGTATTTTTACTACTGAAATGTATCACTTTACATTACAAGATACTGTAACTAATATTTACTTGTCTTATAAAGGTATTCAACTCACGGCCGAGAGATCACTGTACCTGTATACTAGACCTGATTTTGTACCTGTATTTACGAGTTAAGTTTATTTTTTCTAATTTACGATAAATGTAAGTAATTTTCTAGTCTTGTGTCGTGTAAGTTTACTAGTTATTACACCACGGAAATAACGTATAAATTACACCGTATATTAGTGTATGTGTATATAGAAATACATAATATACAACACCTATTATAACAGCTGGATGGTGTATTATTATGTATGAGTGTTATTAAATGTATACTTAAGCCGTTCAGTAGGATTACACACTCCAGATATACATACATACATACATACATACATACATACATACATACATACATACATACATACATACATACATACATACATACATATGTTATATGAGACAAAACTCACAAGAAGAGAATTACATACATAAGTAGGAAGTATAGAGAGTAGGAATGTAAAGATAGGAAACTTGGTAGCGTGGCCTGGATGTTATTTGCACAGCGTCACTACGCTTATCTTATCTCGTATGTCAATACACATATATCACTTCTTAAAGGGACAACTTGTTAAACACCTCTTGATACAACTATTTATTAATTCACTCAATGACATGGACACATTAATATCACTATTATATCGGGGTACTAACACATCATGCTTTACGTTACTTGACACTGACTCTCGGACACACCTGAATGAATACACTTCCCACAGTAGGTAACTCACCCTAGGACGTTCTGACAAGACTCACGTGTACCCTGACGTAGGCCCAGTGAGTGCTGGCTGGGCTACCTCCTATGGGAAAGTCTGCTTAGCTGGCGACGCCGTGGTCCGGTCGGAGGTCTCCCTCCCGACCTGGGGAGGGGACGTGCGTGACTCTGCTTAGTGAACCGAGTGACGACCCGAACGGGAGAGAGATGACAGCAACCAGAATGAGGATCAGTATGACCAGAAAAGATGCGTGGATGGGACTGTAGGGCCTTTATATGGGGTCGGCCCAGCCGGCTTCTGACCTCTAACAATTAACACTAAACTGGTTTGATCTGGAGAATTGTGTGCAGGTGTGGTCCTGGCCAGGTGTCTTGGCTAGGTGCGGTTGTAGGTCACCGGCTCACGTCATTAGCGGGCAAGGTCAAGTCCCTAGGGTCGACCTGAGGTGTGTCAACCTGGAATGCGGTGGTACCACGAGGTCTGTGGTGTACTCGCTGTTATATGTGACATAATTCTGGGCTGTAAGCTTTGGTCTGACAATCACTCATTACACCTCCCGCCAAGACCAAAGCTTCATCACAGAGACTGATGCCACATATAGACAGCAACATCACGTGTGGTGTCAAAGATAATCCCTGGGGCGATAACATAGTTTCACATTTACAAACAACAATCTCATAGGTGTATGTTTTTCTACTGGCGCTAGTTTGATCTGACAAAGCTCACTATACCTCCCGCCAAGATCAAAGCTTCTATGCCAGGAGAAAAAGGAAACATAGCAAGTGAACATAGAATGAAAAAATCCTTCATATGTAGCATAGTGTCCGAGGCAACCTTGCAAATCACATTCTACAAACAATAACAGGTGTTACATTTCCTTATCAGCCCATGTCAAAATAATAATTCATCTCACTCAGTAATATAGCTACAACATCGTGTTTCATAGTCCAAGACATTGATCAAATGAACTCATAGAAAAAAGTGAGACTAAAAAAAAGACATTCTTTGTAGTAAACATCAACAAAATCAGAGAAAATACTTCAAAATACACAAAAAATGTTCCTACTTCACATATTAGGGGATTGATATCTTTTTATTATACATCAACAACATCAGTACATTAGTTGGGTCCGGCATAGCTCACGTCTTCCATCCAGCTGGTATCTGAAAAATAGGGGATGGCGGCAGCTCAGCAGCTGTAGTCGGTTGGTCCTTCATCATCGGCTTTCTTGTGATGTCAGGACAGCACATCTTCTGTCTTCTTTCTTCACATAGCACATCTTCTGTCTTCTGTCTTCTTTCTTCACATACCGCACCTTGTAGGTCGTTTCTCCACACCTTCTGACTTCTTCTCACTTCCTCCTGGTTTCCATACTCTTCCAGACGAGTTTTCTGTCCCATCTGCGTTCTTCCTCTATACATCTTCATTTTCATATTCCAGATGAATTTTTCTGCTCCATCTGAGTTTCTTTATACATCTTCGTTTTCCGTCATATTCCAGATGAATTTTTCTGCTTCATCTGCATTTCTTCTCTGCAACATCATCATTTTCAACATATTCCAGACGATTTTCTGTTCATCTGCCGTCGGCCCTCTCCGGCCGGGATGAGCCGGTCCACTGTTTGGGCTGTCGTCTCCTTAGATGACTGTAAGGCAGGTTCCGCGGACCAGGGCTCGCCCTCCGTACGTGAGTGTCGGCGAGACCAAAGACAGTCCTGTCTTACACCTTCCACAGTGGTGAATCCCTCCCTGGCTGGGCTCACCAGGGTTCGTTGTGTGGCGATCCATTCCACACTCCTTACTTCCTAAAGTAGAAAAATATAAAATCTTCTTAATCCTATACCAAGGGAGGACTTGAAAGAAGTGACGTGGTGTGTGGTGGGTTTCGTGCTGCCTTCATCAAGCTGCATTCATCACGCTGCTTTCATCATGCTGGTTCTTCTCTGCTCGTATGTACTGTGGTTGACGTCCGGCTGGCCATGGGTGGTACTGTGTGTGACATTTGACAGAGAAACAATCCTAAAGGGGTGATGGATTAGTTGGAAGTGCATTCGCCAAAAAAAAAGTTTACTTTATATGTTAGGTCAATGTTTGGCAACTATCATTTCCGTCACGACAATGTTCTCATCAGGCTGGGTCGGGGAGTGAAGCTCTGCGCACTACACTGAATATCATTTATCACTGCGCGTCAAAGAGTACATCACAAATCATAATAGCATAAAAATACACTGAGTGAAGCTCTGCATTCATCGCAATATTACTTTATATTAACCATCATCATCAACACACAGCTCACGGGACAAAAGACGGGGAATTAGTGTGGTCAAGCGGCGGGGCGGGTCAGAAGGACGTGAGGTCACCCGAGCGGGGTGGGGCGAGGCGGGGCGGCGCGGGGCGAGGCGAGGCTGGCCAGGCCCAGCCAGGCTGGTGCGTTGCGGGTGAGGTGGGGAGGAGCCGAGGCGTGGTTGATTGGGCCAAACCGAGGCTTCGCTGGGCGGGGAGGTGCACGGAACGGAGGGGCGGGGCAGGGCAGGGCAGGGATGGGAGGAAGGGTAAGGAGGGTGAGGTAAGGATTAGGACAGGGAGGAGGATGTAGGTTAAAAGACATGTTAAGTTATAAGAGTTAGTACAGTCACCGCTTTCATCACTAAAACACAATGGCTACATTTAACACTGACCAACAATCAAACTGCACTTGGGCTACTGAGAATGTCACAGATCGCGGGTGACACTGAGAAATTACGTTAAGCACTGAACATATTTCTATCAAAAATTCGCACATACCACGACGAGAGACATTGACTTGAGCTGTAAAGATGACACACTAGGACACTTTTCACGCTACTACGCAGGAACTTCTTATTACGCACTTTTGAACTAACGAGCCAGGTGTTATGGCTAACGGGGGAGGGCATGGGTTTACGTTAAGTACATTGTTACCAATAACAAGGGATGAGGGGGGCGTGGGTTAACGTCATAGTTCGCTACCACCAATGTAATGAGGGTAAACACAATGAGAGGAAGAATATAAATAAGTAGGAATAGAGAGTAGAGATGTAAAGATAGGAAACTTGGTAGCGTGGCCTGGATGTTATTTGCACAGCGTCACTACGCTTATCTTATCTCGTATGTCAATACACATATATCACTTCTCAAAGGGACAACTTGTTAAACACCTCTTCGATACAACTATTTATTAATTCACTCAATGACATGGACACATTAATATCACTATTATATCGGGGTACTAACACATCATGCTTTACGTTACTTGACACTGACTCTCGGACGCACCTGAATGAATACACTTCCCACAGTAGGTAACGCACCCTAGGACGTTCTGACAAGACTCACGTGTACCCTGACGTAGGCCCAGTGAGTGCTGGCTGGGCTACCTCCTATGGGAAAGTCTGCTTAGCTGGCGACGCCGTGGTCCGGTCGGGAGGTCTCCCTCCCGACCTGGGGAGGAGACGTGCGTGACTCTGCTTAGTGAACCGAGTGACGACCCGAACGGGAGAGAGATGACAGCAACCAGAATGAGGATCAGTATGACCAGAAAAGATGCGTGGATGGGACTGTAGGGCCTTTATATGGGGTCGGCCCAGCCGGCTTCTGACCTCTAACAATTAACACTAAACTGGTTTGATCTGGAGAATTGTGTGCAGGTGTTGTCCTGGCCAGGTGTCTTGGCTAGGTGCGGTTGTAGGTCACCGGCTCACGTCATTAGCGGGTCAGGTCAAGTCCCTAGGGTCGACCTGAGGTGTGTCAACCTGGAATGCGGTGGTACCACGAGGTCTGTGGTGTACTTGCTGTTATATGTGACATAATTCTGGGCTGTAAGGTTTGGTCTGACAATCACTCATTACACATACATACAAAAGAACATTACGTTATTATTAGCAATGTATTTCATCGTTTCTTCTATGTATTTATTATTGTCGTTTGGTAAAGAATCACTGAATATAGAGTAATTTTCCCCTTTGTAAAATATCAAAATCTATGAAACCGTAAAATTCTCAGTGATTTACAAAGGCCTATTTTGGACGAAGGTACGCGGACTTACGACTAATTGTGTCTGGAATAATTACCCACTTAACGAGGTACTTGGAGAACTACTGAGAGACATATTTAATACGTTCTGGATATCTTCGCGTTATATTAGATTGAAGAAGAAATTGTCTTATTGTTAAGTAACGTGAAATAGCAAAGAGGATATCTAACAGTGAATATATTAAAGATTGATATCTCAATACTGCAATAGGTCTTCAGCACTAGATAGCAAGGATAGCAGGATAGCCGTGTCATTGTAAAATTTGGATTTGAATTTGATATCTCGACCTAGGCGGAAAATACACGGTTCTAGATGACACAGTAATACTAAACACGTTAATTTTCCCCATATTTTACTTTACTATCAATTACAAAATTAAAATACTTTACTACAGAAATAAAAATAACTATATTTTTATGTTTATTTTTTTAGATTCTATTAATTATTATAATGAGACTAACACGAACATTCTATCATAAATTTACATTATTCTTATTATTATTAACGGGAGTATTAAATTATTCTACATTCTTCAGTATTAAAATTTTTCTGCCTCACTAACCTAACCTAAGAAGACGTAATATTTAGTGACGTAAGTGACGTGCTTTAAATATCCTGAAACACGCTTTAAAAATAAGTTCATTTAAATGCCATAAACAAAGGCGAGTTATTTAATGTCACAAGAACAAGAATTTTAATTACCCAAAGAAAAAAAAATAAATGTCTTGAAAATTTTGTAAAATATTAACTTGCATGTCCTAAAATATTAACTTACATGTCCTAAAATATTAACTTACATGTCCTAATAAGACACATCTCCCGTTCACCATAAAAGGATTACACAATCTGTTTATTGGGCTTACCTGGAACACGAGGACAGGTAACACCCTCTACCTGGCCCACATTACAGGTAAGGAAGAAATGTTTAATAAATTACAAACATCAAGAGGATTTACTAAACGCCTCAACCCTTACTGAGGACATTATAAATCAAGAAATCGACTTCATATTCATTAGTGTGTTTGATTGGTATTTTATTTTTTACTTCAGGAAGAAAAAAAATTTGTTTACGTCATAGCGATGGAAAGAAAAGCTTAAAATTTATTTACTGTATTTTGTATTGATGTAAATAGCAAGGGAAATTAAAATAATGATCTTTGCAATAACAATAATAATGATGATGGTAATATTAATGATAAGAAGAAGAAGGAAGGAAGAAAAATAAGAAAAACTAATAAGTTGCAGGTGAAAAAAATAAAAAGCAGAAACAGAAGAAAGAAAGAAAAAGAAACAAGAAAGAAAGAATACTAAGAAAAATAAAGAAAACCAGAATAATCTCTCCATTATGACCAAATATTAATATCGAAAACTAAGTAAATGAATGAATGAAACCCTGAAGAAACTGACCTCTTTAAATGGGTGTGTGTTATGTCTCTCTTGGCCGGACTCCCTCACTTCAAGTAATTATTTCAACCACGAGAAGTTTTTATCGTCTTCCCTTGTGTTGTCTTCAGCTGTCCTTGAGGTGTTACTAGGTCAAACTTGAGACATATTTTGAGTTGTAACTTTAAGGATGAGGTTGGCTTAGGTATATTTAGGGAATATTTAAAGACAGATTATTATAGATATGTCCCGATTTAAGTATATTTACGTATAACCTAAGATGATTTTTGCTATACCTTAATTCAAAGTTTAGGCTATTTTTTATATGAACATCAGAGTAATTTTTTTAAAGTGGTGTTACGGATTGATATTAATTACAGGCGATAATGGAAAACGAATTAATCTTTTCCATCTCCTTAAGTGGGAAATACAAATTCCATTTAAATACCTAGTGGCTAATGAAAACAAAATCAGTTATTTTTTTGTCTCATCAAACTGCCTTTCGAGTTTCCTCCTAATATAGCTCATAAATACAGCTAATATAACGTCAATTATAATATATCCCGCCTATATTATGAGAGCTGGAAATATACCTACAATAATACAAAAATATATCCCTCTTATATAATGAATGGGGTAATTATATAGATGGTTAAAAACCTAAATTAATTATATAGATATACCGAAAACTATAGAAATTTATATATGGCGAATTAAACCCGAATTGGCAGTACCGCTAAGTTAACACAAGTCTACGGTTATCCCCATCAATTGCCACGATAACTAGAATTTTTTTTTTCAAGTTCGTAAAATATTTAAAACAGGGAATTGAAACTTGGGAGTAAATGGTTATCCTTTAAATGCTACCAAGATAACACAGATTGATAACACGGCCAAGATAACATGTTTTTTGTTATCTTCGTCTTGTTTACATTTTGGGATAACCAGTCATAGTAAACAATACTTGTGGTGGGGGTATGGTGTCGATAGTGGTAGTGGTGGCAATAAGACATGGTAATGATGATGATGATAGTGGTAGGTATGGTGTCGGTGGTGATAGTGATATTTATGCTGGTGGTAGGTATGGTGTCGGTGGTGATTGTAGTATTTTTGGTGCTCATGAAAATGGTATCGATGGTGGTAGTAGTAGTGATGATGATAGTGGTAGTGATGGTAGTTGCAGGCTAGTACAGAAAGAAAGTATAAGATATCAAACCATCTCCCGGCGGCTTGATTGCTTGTGGTACGAGTTAGTTATCCAATT
>NW_024750570.1:0-18257 GCF_018991925.1 Homarus americanus
GGAAAACATAAGTTGGGGTGTTGTGCTGAGTGGAGGCTCTGTTCTCCTATTGGCTGTAATTTGGTGGATTTATATTTTAGTCCACCAATCACAGGTAAGTAAGGGATTGCTGGACGTCTCCGCTGACCCTCGGAGAGGCCTGGGTACGCCAGTGCCCCTGGCAGGGTCCCCTGGGGGCGCCACTGACCCTGGCACGCACCCTGGGAGTGCCACCGTCCTTGGGAGGGTCTCTGGGAGTGCGGCTGTCCTAGGGAGATTCCCTGAGGGTGCCAGTGCCCCTGGCAAGGCTCCTGGGAGCGCCATCGGCCCTGGCACAGCCCCTGGGAGTGCCGCCGTCTGTTGGAGGGCCCCTGAGAGCGTTGCTGTCCCTGGGAGAGACCCTGGGAGCGCCACCGTTCTTGGGAGGGCCGCCACCACTAGTACAAGAGCCCACTAGTACAGTTGTTTTTGCCCCTCGTATTTAGATCTCTGAGAGATATGACGTAAAATAAATACACCGCCCATCACATTTCCAGTATCATCGCAGACCTCAACAATGAAAAAGAGAATAAATAACCAACAGGAAAACATAAGTTGGGGTGTTGTGCTGACTGGAGGCTCTGTTCTCCTATTGGCTGTAATTTGGTGGATATATATTTTAGTCCACCAATCACAGGTAAGTAAGGGATTGCTGGACGTCTCCGCTGTCCCTGGGAGAGGCCTGGGTACGCCAGCGCCCCTGGCAGGGTCCCCTGGGGGCGCCACTGACCCTGGCACGCACCCTGGGAGTGCCACCGTCCTTGGGAGGGTCTCTGGGAGTGCGGCTGTCCTAGGGAGATTCCCTGAGGGTGCCAGTGCCCCTGGCAAGGCTCCTGGGAGCGCCATCGGCCCTGGCACGGCCCCTGGGAGTGCCGCCGTCTGTGGGAGGGCCCCTGAGAGCGTTGCTGTCCCTGGGAGAGCCCCTGGGAGCGCCACCGTTCTTGGGAGGGCCGCCACCACTAGTACAAGAGCCCACTAGTACAGTTGTTTTTGCACCTCGTATTTAGATCTCTGAGAGATATGACGTAAAATAAATACACCGCCCATCACATTTCCAGTATCATCGCAGACCTCAACAATGAAAAAGAGAATAAATAACCAACAGGAAAACATAAGTTGGGGTGTTGTGCTGAGTGGAGGCTCTGTTCTCCTATTGGCTGTAATTTGGTGGATTTATATTTTAGTCCACCAATCACAGGTAAGTAAGGGATTGCTGGACGTCTCCGCTGTCCCTGGGAGAGGCCTGGGTACGCCAGCGCCCCTGGCAGGGTCCCCTGGGGGCGCCACTGACCCTGGCACGCACCCTGGGAGTGCCACTGTCCTTGGGAGGGTCTCTGGGAGTGCGGCTGTCCTAGGGAGATTCCCTGAGGGTGCCAGTGGCCCTGGCAAGGCTCCTGGGAGCGCCATCGGCCCTGGCACGGCCCCTGGGAGTGCCGCCACCACTAGTACAAGAGCCCACTAGTACAGTTGTTATTGCACCTCGTATTTAGATCTCTGAGAGATATGACGTAAAATAAATACACCGCCCATCACATTTCCAGTATCATCGCAGACCTCAACAATGAAAAAGAGAATAAATAACCAACAGGAAAACATAAGTTGGGGTGTTGTGCTGAGTGGAGGCTCTGTTCTCCTATTGGCTGTAATTTGGTGGATTTATATTTTAGTCCAACAATCACAGGTAAGTAAGGGATTGCTGGACATCTCCGCTGTCCCTGGGAGAGGCCTGGGTACGCCAGCGCCCCTGGCAGGGTCCCCTGGGGGCGCCACTGACCCTGGCACGCACCCTGGGAGTGCCACCGTCCTTGGGAGGGTCTCTGGGAGTGCGGCTGTCCTAGGGAGATTCCCTGAGGGTGCCAGTGCCCCTGGCAAGGCTCCTGGGAGCGCCATCGGCCCTAGCACGGCCCCTGGGAGTGCCGCCGTCTGTGGGAGGGCCCCTGAGAGCGTTGCTCCCTGGGAGAGCCCCTGGGAGCGCCACTGTTCTTGGGAGAGCCACCACTAGTACAAGAGCCCACTAGTACAGTTGTTTTTGCACCTCGTATTTAGATCTCTGAGAGATATGACGTAAAATAAATACACCGCCCATCACATTTCCAGTATCATCGCAGACCTCAACAATGAAAAAGAGAATAAATAACCAACAGGAAAACATAAGTTGGGGTGTTGTGCTGAGTGGAGGCTCTGTTCTCCTATTGGCTGTAATTTGGTGGATTTATATTTTAGTCCACCAATCACTTTTACTTTACTTTTATCCTCTTCGCCACTGATCGGCTTGTTAGCCGCTTGGGCGATCGGTCACGACTCTTTTCCTTTATATTCTTCACCAAAAGGTCGGCTCGCTAGCCGCCCGGGCGATCGGTCACGTCTCTGTCACGCACTGTTGGCAAATACTGGGCATGCACCGGCTCCTGAATGTACCTGAACCCGCTCCAGTGTTGGTCAAGTCTTCTCTTGAAAGAGCTCACACTCGGTGCCGTCACAACACTTTCTGGTAGATTGTTCCAAGAGTTTACAACCCTCACTCCGAAAAAGTTTGCCCTCACGGTTTTCCGGACTTGCGGCTTCTTCAATCTTGAGCTATGACCCCTTGTGGGGCGAGCGTCCGCAAGCTCCAAGTAAGGACACTCAACTGAGTAGTGCCCCCTGAGATGCTTATAAACCTCAACTAGGTCCCCCCTTGCCCGTCTGTAGTATAAGCTAGGCAAGTTCAGGCGCTCCAATCTCGCAGGGTAGCTGAGATGCCGAAGTGCAGGCACCAGCTTGGTGGCCCTCCTTTGAACATTTTCAACCAACTGACAGTCCCTAGCATATCTCGGGGACCAGATGGGGTGACAGTACTCCAGATGGGGAAGCACTTCACTCCTGAAGATCGTCACGAGGGACGGACCGTCTAGATATCTGAACGACCTTCTTATAAGACCCAATAATTTATTTGCCTGATTTACCTTCTTCTCACAATGGCCCGAGAACTTCAGCTCATTGTCAACATACACACCTAGGTCCTTCTCACACACAGTCTCAACTAGTACATTTTCTTCATCCCGTTGGGACATATGGTACGCCTCCTTACCGTTGGTACGCCCCAGGTGCATCCTCTTACACTTCGTGACATTGAATCTCAGCAGCCATTCCTTCGACCATTCCTGGAGCCCACAGAGGTCCTTCTGCAGCTCTTCACAGTCCGCTTGGTTCTTAATTTCCCGAAATAACTTGGCGTCATCGGCAAACATTTGTATGGAGGAGTGTACAACGTCAGGCATATCATTTATGAAACAAACAAACAACAGCGGGCCCAATACACTACCCTGCGGTACCCCACTTGTTACAGGTACAGATGACGATTTCGTGCCATTAATCACCACACATTGCTTGCGGTCATGTAGAAAGTCTTCTATCCACGCTAGACATTTCCCCGAATTCCGTACCCTTCCAGTTTGATTTTCAGCCTTTCGTGGGGTACACTGTCGAAAGCCTTGGCAAAATCTAGGTAAATATTGTCGATATTACCACCCCGTTCTAGAATATGGGTCCAAATATCCAATACCTTGAGCAATTGTGTCAAGCAAGAGCGCCCCGGCATAAAACCGTGTTGGCAATCTTTTACAAGGTTGTTTCGTAGTAGATGTTCCATCGCTGCATCTCTGATAATACTCTCAAGTACTTTACATATTATGCTGGTCAGGCTCACCGGTCTATAGTTGTTCGTGGAGTGCCTATCGCCCTTCTTGAAGATAGGACTCACATAAGCCACTTTCCATTCACTGGGGACCATTTGTTCATCCAGGCATTTACAAAACAGAATCTTCAGGGGCTCTGCAAGCTCGTTGCACAGCTCCCTTAGCACTCTAGGATGCACCATGTCAGGTCCAGGACTCTTATGGACCTTTAGCCTGGACAGTTTATTTCTAATACCCTCTTCTGTGAACACAATGTGGGTCAGTGCTGTGTCGAACCGTCTGTCCTCAAACGCAGGAAGGTTAGTTGCATCCTCTCTTGTGAACACTGAGGAAAAGAAGCTGTTCAATGCCTCAGCTTTATCCTGGTCAGAATCTGCGTAACTACCATCTTCAAGCCTCAGGTCTGATACTCCTACTCGCGTTTTCAATTTCGACTTTGCATAGCGGTAAAACGCCTTTGGGTTTGACTTGACCTCGCGTGCAACCAGCCTTTGGAACTCCTTTTCAGCCCTCCTACACTCTATCTTTGCTTGGTTTCTGGCTCTTGCATACATCCTCCTGTCTTGCTCATCGTTTGACCCAACCCACGTCTTGAATTTCTGGGTTTTCTTCTTAATTTTGTCGACCGCCGCATGGTTCATGTGTAGGGATCCCCTCGTATTCCTAGAAGCACTGGGTTTGGTCTTGGGTATATATTTATCGATCAAATGGGTCATTTTACTAGTTATGATATTCAGCGTAGTGTCTGCGTTCTTGTACCTTAATAAGTCAGGCCAGTTGATACCCCTCATCTCTTCCCTCATCCCATTGTAATTTCCCTTGTAATATTTGCACCTTGGCCTGGCCTTATCTTGAACTAGGTAACAGTTAAATCTGAATGACAACACTGTATGGTGACTGGTGCCAACTGGGGCAAGGTGTTCCAGTTTGGCCACCATACCCTCCTCGTTTGTTATGATGAGGTCAAGTGGCTTGGGTGTTTGTTCCCCTCTGTAATGTGTCGGGTCTCTCACATGTTGGAACAGAAAATTATCTCTCAGAGTTTCTACAAAAAGAGTAGCAGGATTATTCAAGTCATTCGGGGTTGACTCGTTTCTCCAGTCGATGTCGCCATAGTTAAAGTCCCCCATGATAAGGAGGTGGCTGGGGTTGAGCATCGCCGCATTGTTTATTAAGGTTCTTAAGTTCCTTTGATTTAGTGGGCCACAGTTCGGGGATCTGTAGATACACCCGACGATAAGTAAGTCCCCTCCCTTTAATTTAATTTTACACCACTTGGACTCTTCAAAAACATCCTCTCCCTGTACCCTCGCCTGGCTGGCTCTAAGGTCTTGCCTAGCGTAGATAACCACACCCCTCCTGCAGGATTCTTGAGTTAGGTTCGTAAATGAGTCATATCCAGCAATACTGAACTCACATTCCTCTGGGTCGATTCTCCTGTTCTTGTACAACAGTTCTACAACTCCTACAATATCTGGTTGGTGTACTCTTAGTAGTGTTTCAAACTCCTCCCTCTTATCAAGGAACGTGTCAGTATTAGTGTACATGACATTCAAGCCAGAATTTGTTCTCGGTAACGTCTCTGCTCTTAGTAATAAACCCGCTCCACCCACATTCTCAGAAGCTGCAGCATTTGCTAAGTACACTGTATTTTGCAGGGTGTGGTTAAAAATTTCATTGTTTACACGGCGCTCGTTCCCTCCTGTCCGGTAGGCTGAGCCGGTGCCGCCTCCCGGGTGGGGGGTTGAGTGGGTGGAGGGTGCACTGCTGCCCCCTGGCCCTGTATCGGCACACTTGTTTCCACTACCCTCCCCCTGAGTATAACCCATGTGCACCTGTCCCCGTTCCTTCTCGACTCCTCCCTCTTCTGCTTCAAGTCCAGCAGGAGCTTCTTGTGCTGTTCCCTCTGCATTACCGTGCGGTCTGGGTGAATAAATACATCTCGAAATGCCTCGCTCCTTGCTAAGTTTTTTGCCTGCCGGATAACTTGCCATTTTTCCTCCTCACTCCCTAGTGTGATCCTGAGGGGGCGAGGCTTAGCCCCCTGCTTTTGTCCCAGTCTCCTCACATCCTGAGGGGTTGCTGGAATCTTCAGAACCTCTGTGCAAATATTTTGAAACAGCACCTTGTCGTGTGTTTCCTTACTCACAGTTCCCTCTGCCTGGCTCTCTGGGGCTCCAAAAACTATTACATTGTTCCTGCGCTGGAGCCGTTCCTGGTGTTCCTCCTCTCCCCTAACAGTAGGTCCGTTAATTTTCATTTCTTCGACACACTTTTTCAGAGTCCCAATCTGCTGTAGAACCTGTACTGATTCTGCATTACTCTCCGCCCCCCCCACCCGTGGCCCTCCTAATACGTCAGCATAGCTCCTCTTAGCAACCACCTCCATTCTATTAGCTACTTCCTCAGTCTTAGCAAGGATCTCTTTCTCAACTTGCTCCAGTTTGTCAACCAGCAGGGCTCCTGCTTCATCTATTTTCGTCCCTAGAGAACTCGTTCCCTTATGGATTGCAATCGCTTCATTCACCTTGACTATGCAGCCAGGGCAATACCAGCAACAGCCATCAAGCTTTACGGCAGTTAGTAACTTCCTAAACGTTGCATTAGTTAGGCCTGCATCCTCCATATTCGACGTCTCCCTGCAGTAATCACATACCAAACTCATGGTTGTTGTTGTTGTGGGGGGGGGGGGGTGCAGACTGTGTATAGATCTACACCTATTTCAAAGAAAATAAAGAGAGAAAAAAGTACTTAGCTACTCTCTGTTGCCTATGGAGTTGTCGTCTGCGACTGCGTACACTGTATCTCCCTGTGAATGGTGTATTGTAGGCACAGTTTCAGTCCTTGAGCAAGCACACAATCAACATAAAATAAAATTTAAAGTCTCTGTGGCACCTATGACACGACTTGGTTTCAGCTGGCACGATGCCTTTCCAGCTTGCTTGCTAGTGAGCGCTCACTTTAAGTTATTTACAACTTCAGCGGTCACTGATGACACTATGAACTATCACTGTGTACACTGTATCTCCCTGTGAGTGGTGTATTATAAACACAGATTCAGTCCTTGAGCAAGCACACAAACAAAATAAAATTTAAAGTCTCTGTGGCACCTATGACACGAATAGGCTGGCAGTTGTCCTTACCAGCTCGATTGCCAATATGTATTCACTTTAAGTTATTATAGTCTCTTCTGCATTCACTGATGACAACTATGAACTGATTTAACTGAAGGCACAGTACTACACTCCCTGGTTGGCCTTTATCACAGCCGTGACCACAACACCCTAAAAAATAAAATAAAATAAAAGCTTTGTCATGTGGCAGTGATTGTGTGGTTATAGGCCTGTGACCCTGGCTGTACCTCCAACTCGGTGGAAATTGAGTTTTCAAAAATACAATCGTGTCTAGCATGAAAAGTCCGACATCGATTTACACTTTCACCTCACTAAGACGATCTTGACGAACTTATGTAATCACTGTCCAATTTCTGCCGCTCTACATCGAAGGCCCGGATGCCGAACACGCTTTGTTACAGAGACGCAACACGACCCGCCCGCCCGCAACTTCTACAGGTAAGTAAGGGATTGCTGGACGTCTCCGCTGTCCCTGGGAGAGGCCTGGGTACGCCAGCGCCCCTGGCAGGGTCCCCTGGGGGCGCCACTGACCCTGGCACGCACCCTGGGAGTGCCACCGTCCTTGGGAGGGTCTCTGGGAGTGCGGCTGTCCTAGGGAGATTCCCTGAGGGTGCCAGTGCCCCTGGCAAGGGTCCTGGGAGCGCCATCGGCTCTGGCACGGCCCCTGGGAGTGGCGCCGTCTGTGGGAGGGCCCCTGAGAGCGTTGCTGTCCCTGGGAGAGCCCCTGGGAGCGCCACCGTTCTTGGGAGGGCCGCCACCACTAATACAAGAGCCCACTAGTACAGTTGTTTTTGCACCTCCTATTTAGATCTCTGAGAGATATGACGTAAAATAAATACACCGCCCATCACATTTCCAGTATCATCGCAGACCTCAACAATGAAAAAGAGAATAAATAACCAACAGGAAAACATAAGTTGGGGTGTTGTGCTGACTGGAGGCTCTGTTCTCCTATTGGCTGTAATTTGGTGGATATATATTTTAGTCCACCAATCACAGGTAAGTAAGGGATTGCTGGACGTCTCCGCTGTCCCTGGGAGAGGCCTGGGTACGCCAGCGCCCCTGGCAGGGGCCCCTGGGGCGCCACTGACACTGGCACGCACCCTGGGAGTGCCACCGTCCTTGGGAGGGTCTCTGGGAGTGCGGCTGTCCTAGGGAGATTCCATGAGGGTGCCAGTGCCCCTGGCAAGGCTCCTGGGAGCGCCATCGGCCCTGGCACGGCCCCTGGGAGTGCCGCCGTCTGTGTGAGGGCCCCTGAGAGCGTTGCTGTCCCTGGGAGAGCCCCTGGGAGCGCCACCGTTCTTGGGAGGGCCGTCATCACTAGTACAAGAGCCCACTAGTACAGTTGTTTTTGCACCTCGTATTTAGATCTCTGAGAGATATGACGTAAAATAAATACACCGCCCATCACATTTCCAGTATCATCGCAGACCTCAACAATGAAAAAGAGAATAAATAACCAACAGGAAAACATAAGTTGGGGTGTTGTGCTGAGTGGAGACTCTGTTCTCCTATTGGCTGTAATTTGGTGGATTTATATTTTAGTCCACCAATCACAGGTAAGTAAGGGATTGGCTGCACGTCTCCGCTGTCCCTGGAGAGGCCTGGGTACGCCAACGCCCCGGCAGGGGTCCCCTGGGGGGCGCCACTCGACCCCACGCACCCCTGGGGAGTGCCACCGCCCCAGTCTCTGGAGGCTGTCCTAGGGAGATCCCATGAGGGTGCCAGAGGGTGCCAGCGCCCCTGGCAAGGCTCCTGGGGGCGCCATCGGTCCTCCACGGCCCCTGGGAGTGCCACCGTTTCTGGGAGGGCCCCTGAGAGCGTTGCTGTTCCTGGGAGAAGCCCTGGGAGCGTCACCGTTCTTGGGAGGGCCGCCACCACTAGTACAGGAGCCCACTAGTACAGTTGTTTTTGCACTACGAATTTAGATCTCTGATAGATATGACGTTAAATAAATACACCTCCCATCACATTTCCAGTATCATCGCAGACCTCAAAATTGAAAAGGAGAATAAATATCCAACAGGAAAACATAAGTTGGGGTGTTGTGCTGACTGGAAGCTCTGTTCTCTTATTAGCTGTAATTTGGCGGATTTATATTTTAGTCCACCAATCACAGTTAAGTAAGGGAATGCTGGACGTCTCCGCTGTCCCTGGGAAAGGCCTGGTAGCGCCAGCGCCCCTGGCAGGGTCCCCTGGGGGCGCCACTGACCTGGCACGCACCCTGGGAGCGCCACCATCCTAGGGAGGGTCTCTGGGAGTGCGGCTGTCCTAGGGAGATTCCCTGAGAGTGCCAGCACCCCTGGCAAGGCTCCAGGGGGCACCATCGGTCCCGGCACAGCCCCTGAAAGTGATGCCGTCTGTGGGAGGGTCCCTGACAGCGTCGCTGTCCCTAGGAGAGCCACTGGGAGCGCCACCGTTCTTGGAGGGCCTCCACCACTACTACAGGAGCCCACTAGTACAGTTGTTTTTGCACGATCTAAAACTCTGATAGATATGACGTTAAATAAATAGAACGCCCATCACATTTCCAGTATCATCACAGACCTCAACAATGAAAAGGAGAATAAATATCAAACAGGAAAACATAAGTTGGGGTGTTGTGCTGACTGGAGGCTCTGTTCTCCTATTGGCTGTAATTTGGTGGGTTTATATTTTAGTCCACCAATCACAGTTAAGTATGGGGTTGCTGGACGTCTCAGCTGTCCCTGGGAGAGGCCTAGTAGCGCCAGCGCCCCTGGCATGGTCCCGTGGGGGCGCTACTGACTCTGGCACGCACCCTGGGAGCGTCACCGTCCTTGGGAGGGTCTCTGGGAGTGCCGCTGTCCTAGGGAGATCCCCTGAGGGTGCCAGCGCCCCTGGCAAGGCTCCAGGGGGCACCATCGGTGCTGGCACGGCCCCTGGGAGTGCCGCCGTCTGTGGGAGGGCCCCTGAGAGCGTTGCTGTCCGTGGGAGAGACCCTGGGAGGCCACTGTTCTTGGGAGGCTGCCACCACTAGTGCCACAAGAGCCCACTAGCACAGTTGTTTTGCACTCTCGTGATTAGGATCTCTGAGAGATATGACGAAAAATAAATACACCGCCCATCGACATTTGTGCATCATCGAGACCTCAACAATGAAAAAGAGAATAAATAATCAACAGGAAACATAAGTTGGGTGTTGTGCTGAGTGGAGGCTCTGTTCTCCTATTGGCTGTAATTTGGTGGATTTATATTTTAGTCCACCAATCACAGGTAAGTAAGGGATTGCTGGACGTCTCCGCTGTCCCTGGGAGAGGCCTGGCTACGCCAGCGCCCCTGGCAGGGTCCCCTGGGGGCGCCACTGACCCTGGCACGCACCCTGGGAGTGCCACCGTCCTTGGGAGGGTCTCTGGGAGTGCGGCTGTCCTAGGGAGACTCCCTGAGGGTGCCAGTGCCCCTGGCAAGGCTCCTGGGAGCGCCATCGGCCCTGGCACAGCCCCTGGGAGTGCCGCCGTCTGTTGGAGGGCCCCTGAGAGCGTTGCTGTCCCTGGGAGAGCCCCTGGGAGCGCCACCGTTCTTGGGAGGGCCGCCACCACTAGTACAAGAGCTCACTAGTACAGTTGTTTTTGCACCTCGTATTTAGATCTCTGAGAGATATGACGTAAAATAAATACACCGCCCATCACATTTCCAGTATCATCGCAGACCTCAACAATGAAAAAGAGAATAAATAACCAACAGGAAAACATAAGTTGGGGTGTTGTGCTGAGTGGAGGCTCTGTTCTCCTATTGGCTGTAATTTGGTGGATTTATATTTTAGTCCACCAATCACAGGTAAGTAAGGGATTGCTGGACGTCTCCGCTGTCCCTGGGAGAGGCCTGGCTACGCCAGCGCCCCTGGCAGGGTCCCCTGGGGGCGCCACTGACCCTGGCACGCACCCTGGGAGTGCCACCGTCCTTGGGAGGGTCTCTGGGAGTGCGGCTGTCCTAGGGAGATTCCCTGTGGGTGCCAGTGCCCCTGGCAAGGCTCCTGGGAGCGCCATCGGCCCTGGCACGGCCCCTGGGAGTGCCGCCATCTGTGGGAGGGCCCCTGAGAGCGTTGCTGTCCCTGGGAGAGCCCCTGGGAGCGCCACCGTTCTTGGCAGGGCAGCCACCACTAGTACAAGAGCCCACAAGTACAGTTGTTTTTGCACCTCGTATTTAGATCTCTGAGAGATATGACGTAAAATAAATACACCGCCCATCACATTTCCAGTATCATCGCAGACCTCAACAATGAAAAAAGAGAATAAATAAATCAACAGGAAAAACATAAGTTGGGGTGTTGTGCTGGAGTGGAGGCTCTGTTCTCCCATTGGCGGTAATTTGGTGATTATATTTAGTCCACCAATCACAGGTAAGTAAGGGATTGGTTGACGCCTGCTGTCCTGGGAGAGGCCTGGTACGCCAGCGCCCCTGGCAGGGTCCCCGGGGGGCGCCACTGACCCTGGCACGCACCCTGGGAGTGCCACCGTACTTGGGAGGGTCTCTGGGAGTGCGGCTGTCCTAGGGAGATTCCCTGAGGGTGCCAGTGCCCCTGGCAAGGCTCCTGGGAGTGCCATCGGCCCTGGCACGGCCCCTGGGAGTGCCGCCGTCTGTGGGAGGGCCCTGAGAGCGTTGCTGTCCCTGGGAGAGCCCCTGGGAGCGCCACCGTTCTTGGGAGGGCCGCCACCACTAGTACAAGAGCCCACTAGTACAGTTGTTTTTGCACCTCGTATTTAGATCTCTGAGAGATATGACGTAAAATAAATACACCGCCCATCACATTTCCAGTATCATCGCAGACCTCAACAATGAAAAAGAGAATAAATAACCAACAGGAAAACATAAGTTGGGGTGTTGTGCTGAGTGGAAGCTCTGTTCTCCTATTGGCTGTAATTTGGTGGATTTATATTTTAGTCCACCAATCACAGGTAAGTAAGGGATTGCTGGACGTCTCCGCTGTCCCTGGGAGAGGCCTGGGTACGCCAGCGCCCCTGGCAGGGTCCCCTGGGGGCGCCACTGACCCTGGCACGCACCCTGGGAGTGCCACCGTCCTTGGGAGGGTCTCTGGGAGTGCGGCTGTCCTAGGGAGATTCCCTGAGGGTGCCAGTGCCCCTGGCAAGGCTCCTGGGAGCGCCATCGGCCCTGGCACGGCCCCTGGGAGTGCCGCCGTCTGTGGGAGGGCCCCTGAGAGCGTTGCTGTGCCTGGGAGAGCCCCTGGGAGCGCCACCGTTCTTGGGAGGGCCGCCACCACTAGTACAAGAGCCCACTAGTACAGTTGTTTTTGCACCTCGTATTTAGATCTCTGAGAGATATGACGTAAAATAAATACACCGCCCATCACATTTCCAGTATCATCGCAGACCTCAACAATGAAAAAGAGAATAAATAACCAACAGGAAAACATAAGTTGGGGTGTTGTGCTGACTGGAGGCTCTGTTCTCCTATTGGCTGTAATTTGGTGGATTTATATTTTTAGTCCACCAATCACAGGCAAGGATCATGGATCGTCTCCGCTGTCCCTGGGAGCCTGCATGCCAGTGCCCCGGCAGGAATCCCCTGGGGCGCCACTGACCCTAGCACGCACCCCTGGGAGTGCCACTGTCCTTGGAGGGTCTCTGGGAGTGCGGCTGTCCTAGGAGATTTCGAGGGTGCCAGTGCCCTGGCAAGGCTCCTGGGGGCGCCATCGGTCCTCCACGGCCCCTGGGAGTGCCACCGTTTCTGGGAGGGCCCCTGAGAGCGTTGCTGTCCCTGGGAGAAGCCCTGGGAGCGCCACCGTTCTTGGGAGGGCCGCCACCACTAGTACAGGAGCCCACTAGTACAGTTGTTTTTGCACTACGAATTTAGATCTCTGATAGATATGACGTTAAATAAATACACCTCCCATCACATTTCCAGTATCATCGCAGACCTCAACAATGAAAAGGAGAATAAATATCCAACAGGAAAACATAAGTTGGGGTGTTGTGCTGACTGGAGGCTCTGTTCTCCTATTGGCTGTAATTTGGCGGATTTATATTTTAGTCCACCAATCACAGTTAAGTAAGGGAATGCTGGACGTCTCCGCTGTCCGTGGGAAAGGCCTGGTAGCGCCAGCGCCCCTGGCAGGGTCCCCTAAGGGCGCCACTGACTCTGGCACGCACCCTGGGAGCGCCACCGTCCTTGGGAGGGTCTCTGGGAGTGCCGCTGTCCTAGGGAGATCCCCTGAGGGTGCCAGCGTCCCTGCCAAGGCTCCAGGGGGCACCATCGGTCCTGGCACGGCCCCTGGGAGTGCCGCCATCTGTGGGAGGGTCCCTTACAGCGTCGCTGTCCCTAGGAGAGCCACTGGGAGCGCCACCGTTCTTGGAGGGCCCCCACCACTAGTACAGGAGCCCACTAGTACAGTTGTTTTTGCACGATCTAAAACTCTGATAGATATGACGTTAAATAAATACAACGCCCATCACATTTCCAGTATCATCACAGACCTCAACAAAGAAAAGGAGAATAAATATCAAACAGGAAAACAGAAGTTGGGGTGTTGTGCTGACTGGAGGCTCTGTTTTCCTATTGGCTGTAATTTGGTGGGTTTATATTTTAGTCCACCAATCACAGTTAAGTATGGGATTGCTGGACGTCTCCGCTGTCCCTGGGAGAGGCCTGGTAGCGCCAGCGCCCCTGTCATGGTCCCCTGGGGGCGCCACTGACCTGGCACGCACCCTGGGAGCGCCACCATCCTAGGGAGGGTCTCTGGGAGTGCGGCTGTCCTAGGGAGATCCCCTGAGAGTGCCAGCACCCCTGGCAAGGCTCCAGGGGGCACCATCGGTCCCGGCACAGCCCCTGAAAGTGATGCCGTCTGTGGGAGGGTCCCTGACAGCGTCGCTGTCCCTAGGAGAGCCACTGGGAGCGCCACCGTTCTTGGAGGGCCCCCACCACTAGTATAGGAGCCCACTAGTACAGTTGTTTTTGCACGATCTAAAACTCTGATAAATATGACGTTAAATAAATACAACGCCCATCACATTTCCAGTATCATCACAGACCTCAACAATGAAAAGGAGAATAAATATCCAACAGGAAAACATAAGTTGGGGTGTTGTGCTGACTGGAGGCTTTGTTTTCCTATTGGCTGTAATTTGGTGGGTTTATATTTTAGTCCACCAATCACAGTTAAGTAAGGGATTGCTGGACGTCTCAGCTGTCCCTGGGAAAGGCCTGGTAGCGCCAGCGCCCCTGGCAGGGTCCCCTGGGGCGCCACTGACCCCTGGCACGCACCCCCTGGTAGCGCCGCCATCCTAGGGAGGGTCTCTGGGAGTGGGGCTGTCCTAGGGAGAGCCCCTGAGGGTGCCAGCACCCCAAGCAGGGCTCCTGGGGCGCCATCGGTCCTGGCACGGCCCCTGAGATTGCCGGCATCTCTGGGAGGGCCCCTGACAGCTTTGCTGTTTCTATGAGAGCCCCTGGGAGCGTCACCGTTCTTAGAGGGCCGCCACCACTAGTACAGGACCCCACTAGTACAGTTGTTTTTGCACGATCTAAAACTCTGATAAATATGACGTTAAATAAATACAACGCCCATCACATTTCCAGTATCATCACAGACCTCAACAATGAAAAGGAGAATAAATATCCAACAGGAAAACATAAGTTGGGGTGTTGTGCTGACTGGAGGCTCTGTTTTCCTATTGGCTGTAATTTGGTGGGTTTATATTTTAGTCCACCAATCACAGTTAAGTAAGGGATTGCTGGACGTCTCAGCTGTCCCTGGGAGAGGCCTGGTGGCGCCAGAGCCCCTGGCATTGTCCCCTGGGGGCGCCACTGACCCTGGCACGCACCCTGGGAGCGCCACCATCCTAGGGAGGGTCTCTGGGAGTGGGGCTGTCCTAGGGAGAGCCCCTGAGGGCGCCAGCACCCCAAGCAGGGCTCCTGGCGCGCCATCGGTCCTGGCATGGCCCCTGAGATTGCCGGCATCTCTGGGAGGGCCCCTGACAGCTTTGCTGTTTCTATGAGAGCCCCTGGGAGCGTCACCGTTCTTAGAGGGCCGCCACCACTAGTACAGGACCCCACTAGTACAGTTGTTTTTGCACGATCTAAAACTCTGATAGATGTGACGTTAAATTAATACAACGCCCATAACATTTCCAGTATCATCACAGACCTCAACAATGAAAAGGAGAATAAATATCAAACAGGAAAACATAAGTTGGGGTGTTGTGCTGACTGGAGGCTCTGTTTTCCTATTGGCTGTAATTTGGTGATTATATTTTATCCACCAATCACAGGTAAGTAAGTGATTACGCTGGACGTCTCCGCTGGGTCCCCTGGGAGAGGCCTGGCACGCCAGTGCCCCTGGCAGGGTCTCCTGGGGGCGCTACTCGACCCTGGCACGCACCCTGGGAGTGCCACCTGTCCTTGGGAGGGTCTCTGGGAGTGGTGGCTGTCCTAGGGAGATTCTTCGAGGGCCAGTGCCCTGGCAGGGCTCCTGGGGCGCCATCGGTCCTGGCACGGCCCCTGAGATTGCCGGCATCTCTGGGAGGGCCCCTGACAGCTTTGCTGTTTCTATGAGAGCCCCTGGGAGCGTCACCGTTCTTAGAGGGCAGCCACCACTAGTACAGGACCCCACTAGTACAGTTGTTTTTGCACGATCTAAAACTCTGATAGATGTGACGTTAAATAAATACAACGCCCATCATCATATTTCCAGTATCATAGCTGACCTCAACAATGAAAAGGAGAATAAATATCAAACAGGAAAACATAAGTTGGGGTGTGTTGTGCTGACTGGAGGCTCTGTTTTCCTATTGGCTGTAATTTGGTGGGTTTATATTTTAGTCCACCAATCATAGTTAAGTATGGGATTGCTGGACGTCTCAGCTGTCCCTGGGAGAGGCCTGGTAGCGCCAGCGCCCCTGGCATGGTCCCCTGGGGGCGCTACTGACTCTGGCACGCACACTGGGAGCGCCACCGTCCTTGGGAGGGTCTCTGGGAGTGCCGCTGTCCTAGGGAGATCCCCTGAGGGTGCCAGCGCCCCTGGCAAGGCTCCAGGGGGCACCATCGGTTCTGGCACGGCCCCTGGGAGTGCCGCCGTCTGTGGGAGGGCCCCTGAGAGCGTTGCTGTCCGTGGGAGAGCCCCTGGGAGCGCCACCATCCTAGGGAGAGCCGCACACTGAATTACAGAGCCCACTAGTACAGTTGTTTTGCACCTCCTATTTAGATCTCTGAGAGATATGGCGTAAAAATAAATACACACGCCCGTCACATTTCCAGTATCATCCGCAGACTCAACAATGAAAAAAGAGAATAAATAACCAACAGGGAAAACATAAGTTGGGGGTGTTTGTGCTGAGTGGAAGCTCTGTTCTCCCTGTGGCGCTGTAATTTGGTTATTTAGTCCACCAATCACCAGTAAGTAAGGGATTGCTGGACGTCTCCGCTGTCCCTGGGAGAGGCCTGAGTACGCCAGCGCCCCTGGCAGGGTCCCCTGGGGGCGCCACTGACACTGGCACGCACCCTGGGAGTGCCACCGTCCTTAGGAGGGTCTCTGGGAGTGCGGCTGTCCTAGGGAGATTCCCTGAGGGTGCCAGTGCCCCTGGCAAGGCTCCTGGGAGCGCCATCGGCCCTGGCACGGCCCCTGGGAGTGCCGCCGTCTGTGGGAGGGCCCCTGAGAGCGTTGTTGTCCCTGGGAGAGCCCCTGGGAGCGCCACCGTTCTTGGGAGGGCCGCCACCACTAGTACAAGAGCCCACTAGTACAGTTGTTTTTGCACCTCGTATTTAGATCTCTGAGAGATATGACGTAAAATAAATACACCGCCCATCACATTTCCAGTACCATCGCAGACCTCAACAATGAAAAGGAGAATAAATAACCAACAGGAAAACATAAGTTGGGGTGTTGTGCTGAGTAGAGGCTCTGTTCGCCTATTGGCTGTAATTTGGTGGATTTATATTTTAGTCCACCAATCACAGGTAAGTAAGGGATTGCTGGACGTCTCCGCTGTCCCTGGGAGAGGCCTGGGAACGCCAGCGCCCCTGGCAGGGTCCCCTGGGGGCGCCACTGACCCTGGCACGCACCCTGGGAGTGCCACCGTCCTTGGGAGGGTCTCTGGGAGTGCGGCTGTCCTAGGGAGATTCCCTGAGGGTGCCAGTGCCCCTGGCAAGGCTCCTGGGAGCGCCATCGGCCCTGGCACGGCCCCTGGGAGTGCCGCCTTCTGTGGGAGGGCCCCTGAGAGCGTTGCTGTCCCTGGGAGAGCCCCTGGGAGCGCCACCGTTCTTGGGAGGGCCGCCACCACTAGTACAAGAGCCCACTAGTACAGTCGTTTTTGCACCTCGTATTTAGATCTCTGAGAGATATGACGTAAAATAAATACACCATATCACATTTCCAGTATTATCTCCATGGCCCAGACCTCAACAATGAAAAAAGAGAATAAATAACCAACAGGAAAACATAAGTTGGGGTGTTGGCTGTGCTGACTGGGCTCTGATGCTCTATTGGCTGTAATTTGGTGGATTTATATTTTAGTCCACAATCACAGAGTAGTAAGGGATTGCTGGACGTCTCCGCTGTCCTGGGAAGGCCTGGGTGCGCCAAGCGCCCCTGGCTTGGTCCCTGGGGCCGCTCCGCGGCCTAGCACGCACCTGGGAGTGCCACCGTCCTTGGGAGGAGGGTCTGGGAGTGCAGCTGTCCTGGGAGATTCCTGAGGTGCCAGTGCCTAGCAGGCTCCTGGGAGCGCCATCGGCCTGGCACGGCCCCTGGGATGCCGCGCCAGTCTCTGTGGGAGGGCCCCTGAGAGCGTTGCTGTCCCTGGGAGAGCCCCTGGGAGCGCCACCGTTCTTGGGAGGGCCGCCACCACTAGTACAAGAGCCCACTAGTTCAGTCCTTTTTGCACCTCGTATTTAGATCTCTGAGAGATATGACGTAAAATAAATACACCGCCCATCACATTTCCAGTATCATCGCAGACCTCAACAATGAAAAGGAGAATAAATAACCAACAGGAAAACATAAGTTGGGGTGTTGTGCTGAGTAGAGGCTCTGTTCTCCTATTGGCTGTATTTTGGTGGATTTATATTTTAGTCCACCAATCACAGGTAAGTAAGGGATTGCTGGACGTCTCCGCTGTCCCTGGGAGAGGCCTGGGTACGCCAGCGCCCCTGGCAGGGTTCCCTGGGGGCGCCACTGACCCTGGCACGCACCCTGGGAGTGCCACCGTCCTTGGGAGGGTCTCTGGGAGTGCGGCTGTCCTCGGGAGATTCCCTGAGGGTGCCAGTGCCCCTGGCAAGGCTCCTGGGAGCGCCATCGGCCCTGGCACGGCCCCTGGGAGTGCCGCCGTCTGTGGGAGGGCCTCTGATAGCGTTGCTGTCCCTGGGAGAGCCCCTGGGAGCGCCACCGTTCTTGGGAGGGCCGCCACCACTAGTACAAGAGCCCACTAGTACAGTTGTTTTTGCACCTCGTATTTAGATCTCTGAG
>NW_024750571.1:0-17129 GCF_018991925.1 Homarus americanus
GAGTATAACAGTCCCGTGATCGAGTACAACAGCGTCTCTCTTGAACGAGAACAACAAAGGCCCTCATCGAGTATATAACAAATCCCTGATCGAGTATAAATAAAGTCCCTCATCAAGTTTGACAAATTACCCTAATCGAGAATAACAAAGTCCCCCATCGAGTATAACAGCGTCTCCTTATCGAGAGCAATAAAGCCCCTGATCGAGTAGCAAAGTCCCCTGATCAAGTGGCAACAAATTCCAATCGAGAATAACAAAGTCCCCTCGTCGAGTATAACAAAGGCCCTTATCGAGTAGCACAACGCCCTGATCGAGTATAGCAAAGTCCCCTCATCGAGTATATAACAAAGCCGATCGAGTACAGCAAAGTCCCTGATCGAGTATAACAAAGTCCCCATCGAGTATATAACAGTTCCCCCTGATCAAGTATAACAAAGTCCCCCATCGAGCATAAGAAAGTCCTCATCGATAGTCAAAGTCCCCTGATCGAGTATAAATCAAAGTCACCTTTAAACGAGCATAACAAAGCTTAAACAAAGTCCCTGATCGAGTATAACAAAGTCACCTGAACGAGTATAACAAAGCCCCCTGAACGAGTATAACAAAGATCCTTGATCGAGAATAACAAAGGCCACTTATCGAGTATAAAAAGGTCCCGATCGAGTACAACAAAGGCCCCTGGTCGAGTATAACAAAGGCCCCTGGTCGAGTATAACAAAGTCCCTGATCAAGAATAACAAACAACCCTGATCGAGGATAACAAGTCCCCAGATCCAGTATAACAAAGTCTCCTGATAGAGTAAACAAAGACCACTCATCGAGTATAATAAAGTCCCTGATCGAGTATAACAAAGATCCCTGATCGAGTATAACAAAGTCCCCTGATAGAGTATAAAAGATCCCTGATCGAGTATATTAAAGTCCCTGATCGAGTATAACAAAGTCCCCTGATCGAGTATAACGAAGTCCTTAATCGAGTATAACAAAGGCCCCTTATCGAGTATAACAGTCCCCGATCGAGTATACAAAGCAACCTCATCGAGTATAACAAAGTCCCTGATCAAGTATAACAAAGTCCCCTGATCGAGTATAACAACGTCCTCATCGAGATAACAGAGCCCCTAATCGAGTATAACAAAGTCCTGATTGAGTATAACAAAGTCCCCTGATCGAGTATAACAAAGCCCTGATTGAGTATAACAAAGTCCCCATCGAGTATAACAAAGGCCCCTGATCGAGTATAACAAAGTCCTGATCGAGTATAACAAAGTCCCCTAATCGAGCATAAAGTCCCTGATAGAGCATAACAATGCCCCTGATCGAGAATAGCAAAGTCCCCTGATCGAGTATATTAACGTCCCTTGATCGAGTATAACAAAGCCCATCATCGAGTATAAAAGTCTCCTGATCGACTATAACAAAGTCCCTGATCGAGTATAACAAAGTCACCTGAACGAGTATAACAAAGACCCCTGAACGAGTATATAACAAAGATCCTCATCGAATATAACAAAGTCCCCTGATGAAGTATAAAACAAAGCCCTGATCGAGTATAACAAACCTCATCAGTATAACAGCCTCATCGAGTATAACAAAGCCCTCTTATCAAGTATGACAAAGGCCCTGATCGAGTATAACAAACGCCCTGATCGAGTATAACAAAGTCACCTGATCGAGTAAACAAAGCCCCTGATTGAGTATAACAAAGACCCCGATCGAGTGTAAAAAAAGCCCTGATCGACTATAACAAAGCCCCCTGATCGAGTATAACAAAGCCCCTCATCGAGCATAACAAAGGCCCTCATCGAGTATAACAAAGTCCCTAATCGAGTATAACAAAGGCCCCTTATCGAGTAAAACAACAATACCGATCGAGTATAACAAAGTCCCCTGATCGAGTATAACAAAGTCCCCATCGAGTATAACAATGTCCTCATCGAGTATAACAAAGTCCCTTGATCGAGTATAACAAGGTCCCTGATCGAGTATAACAAAGTCCCTTAATCGAGTATAACAAAGCCTCTTGATCGAGAATAACAAAGTCCCCTGATCGAGATATAACAAAAGTCCCTGATCGAGAAAACAAAGTCCACTGATCGGGTATAACAAAGTCCCTGATCGAGTATAACAAAGTCCCCTAATCGAGTATAACAAAGCCGCCTCATCGAGTATAACAAAAGCCCTTGATCATAGCAACAAAGTCCCTGATCAGTAACAAATTCTGATCGAGTATAACAAAGTCCCCTGATCGAGTATAACAAAGTCCCTCATCGAGTATAAAAAACCCCCTGATCATATATAACAGTCCCTCATCGAGTATAAGAAAGTCTCTCATCGAGTTAAACAAAGTCCCCTGATCGAGTATAACAAAGTCACCTGAACTAGTATAACAAAGCCCACTGAACGAGTATAACAAAGATCCCTGATCGAGTATAACAGAGCCCCTTATCGAGATATAACAAAGGTCCTGATCGAGTACAACAAAGGCCCTGGTCGAGTATACCAAAGGCCCCTGATCGAGTATAACAATGGCCCCTATCGAGTATAAAAAAGTCCACTGATCGAGTATAAAAAGTCTCCTGATCGAGTATAACAAAGTCCCCTGATCGAGTATAAACAAAGTCACCTGAACGAGTATAACAAAGACCCTGAACGAGTATAACAAAGATCCTCATCGAATATAACAAAGTCCCCTGATGAAGTATAACAAAGCCCCCTGATCGAGTATAACAAAGCCCTCATCGAGCATAACCAAAGGCCTCATCGAGTATAACAGTCCCCATCGAGATAACAAAGGCCCTTATCGAGTAAAAACAACAAATCCTGATCGAGTATAACAAAGTCCCCTGATCGAGTATAACAAAGTCCCTCATCGAGTATAACAATGTCCCTCATCGAGTATAACAAAGTCCTTGATCGAGAATAACAAGGTCCCCTGATCGAGTAACAAAGTCCCCTAATCGAGTATAAAGCCCTTGATCGAGTATAACAAAGTCCCTGATCGAGTATAACAAAGTCCCCTGATCGAGAAAACAAAGTCCACTGATCGGGTATAACAAAGTCCCCTGATCGAGTATAACAAAGTCCCTATCGAGTATAACAGCCTCATCGAGGCCCTGATCAAGTATAACAAAGTCCCTGATCGAGTATAACAAATTCTGATCGAGTATAACAAGTCCCTGATCGAGTATAAAAAGTCCCCTAATCGAGTATAACAAAGCCCTTGATCGAAAAATAACAAATTCCCTGATCGACTGTAAGAAAGTCCCTGATCGAGTAAGGAAGTCCCCCGATCGAGTATACAAACCCTGAACGAGTATAACAAAGATCCCTGATCGAGTATAACAAAGTCCACTGATAGAGTATAACAGCCCTGGAACGAGTAGAACAAAGATCCCTGAACGAGTATAACAAAGTCCTCAGATCCAGTATAACAAAATCCCTAGATCCAGTATAACAAAGTCCCCAGATCCAGTATATGCAACAAAGTCCTCTGATAGAGTAAAAACAAAGAAAACTCATCGGAGTAACAAAGTCCCCTGATCGAGTATACAAAGATCCCCATCGAGTATAACAACTCCCCTGATAGAGTATAAACAAAGATCCCTGATCGAGTATATTAAAGTCCCCTGATCGAGTATAACAAAGTCCCCTGATCGAGTATAACGAAGTCCCTTAATCGAGTATATAACAAAGGCCCCTTATCGAGTATAACAAAGTCCCCCTGATCGAGTATAACAGCACCTCATCGAGTATAACAAAGTCCCCTTGTCGAGTATAACAATGTCCCTATTCGAGTATAACAATGGCCCCTCATCGAGTATAACAAAGGCCCCTGATCGAATACAACAAAGCCCCCTGATTGAGTGCAACAAAGTCCCCTGATCAAGTATAACAAAGTCCCCTGATCGAGTATAACAAAAGCTCCTCATCGAGTATAACAAAGGCCCCTAATCGAGAATAACAAAGGCCCCTGATCAAGTATAACAAAGTCCCCTGATCGAGTATAACAAAGTCCTCCGATCGAGTATAACAGAGGCCCCTTATCGAGTATAACAAAGTCCCCTGAATGAGTATAACAAAGTCCCCTGATCGAGTATAACAAAGGCCGCTGATCGAGTATAACAAAGTCCCCTGATCGAGCATAACAAAGTCCCCTGATAGGGTATAACAATGCCCCCTGATCGAGTATAACAAAGGCCCCTGATCGAGTATAACAAAGTCCCCTGATCGAGTATAACAAAGTCCCCTAATCGAGCATAACAAAGTCCCCTGATAGAGTATAACAATGCCCCCTGATCGAGTATAGCAAAGTTCCCTGATCGAGTATATTAACGTCCCCTGATCGAGTATATTAACGTCCCCTGATCGGGTATAACAAAGTCCACTGATCGAGAATAAAAAGTCTCCTGATCGAGTATAACAAAGTCCCCTGATTGAGTATAACAAAGATCCCTGATCGAATATAACAAAGTACCCTGATGAAGTTAACAAAGCCCCCTGATCGAGTATAACAAAGCTCCCTGATCGAGTATAACAAAGGCCCCTGATCGAGTATAACAAACGCCGCTGATCGAGTATAACAAAGTCCCCTGATGGAGTAAACAAAGCACCCTGATTGAGTATAACAAAGACCCCTGATCGAGTATAACAAAGCCCCCTGATCGACTATAACAAAGACCCCTGATCGAGTATAACAAAGCCCCCTCATCGAGCATAACAAAGGCCCCTCATCGAGTATAACAAAGTCCCCTAATCGAGTATAACAAAGGCCCCTTATCGAGTAAAACAAATACCCCTGATCGAGTATAACAAAGTCCCCTGATCGAGTATAACAAAGTCCCCTCATCGAGTATAACAATGTCAACTCATCGAGTATAACAAAGTCCCTTGATCGAGTATAACAAGGTCCCCTGATCGAGTATAACAAAGTCCCTTGGTCGAATATATCAAGGTCCCCTTATCGAGTATGACAAAGGCCCCTAATCGAGTATAACAAAGTCCCCTAATAGAGTAAAACAAAGGCCCCTCATCGAGTATAACAAAGTCTCCTGATTGTGTAGAACAAAGTCCCCTGATCGAGTATAACAAAGGCCCTTGATCGAGTATAACAAATCCCCTGATCGAATATAACAAAGTCCCCTGACTGTGTATATCAAAGTTCCCATGATTGAGTATAACAAAGGCCCCTCATCGAGTATAACAAAGTCCCCTGATCGAGTACAACAAAGTCCCCTGACTGTGTATAACAAAGTCCCCTGATCGAGTATATTAAAGTCCCCTGATCGAGTATAACAAAGTCCACTGATCTGCCCTGATCAACTATAACAAAGTCCCCTGATCGAGTATAACAAAGTCCCCTGATCGAGTATAACAAAGGCCCCTGATCGAGTATAACAAAGGCCCCTCATCGAGTATAGCAAAGTCCCATGATCGAGTATTTTAAAGTCCCCTGACCGAGTATAACAAAGTCCCCTAATCGAGTATAACAAAGTTCCCTAATCGAGTATAACAAAGTCCCCTGATCGAGTATAACAAAGTCCCCTGATCGAGTATAACAAATTTCCCTGATCGAGTATAACAAAAGTCCCTTATCGAGTATAACAAAAGTCCCTTATCGAGTATAACAAAGGCCCCTCATCGAGTTCAACAAAGGCCCCTGATCAAGAATAGCTAAGCCCCCTAATCGAGTATAACAAAGTCCCTGATCGAGGATAACAAAGTCACCTGATCGAGTATAACAAAGTCCCCAGATCGAGTATAACAAAGTCCACTAATCGAGTATAACAAAGTCCACTGATCGAGTATAACAACGCCCCCTCATCGAAAATAACAAATTCCCCTGATCGAGTGTAAGAAAGTCCCCTCATCGACTATAATAAAGTCCAATCATCCAGTATAACAAAGTCCCCTGATTGAGAATAAGAAAGTCTCCTGATCGCGTATAACAAAGTCCCCTGATAGAGTATAACAAAGCCCCCTGATCGAGTATAACAAAGTCCCCTGATCGAGTATAGCAAAGTCCACTGATCGAGTATAACAACGCCAACTCATCGAGAATAGCAAATTCCCCTGATCGAGTATATTAAATTCCCTGATCGAGTATAACAAAGTCCACTCATCCAGTATAACAAAGTCCCCTGATAGAGTATAACAAAGCCCCCTGATCGAGTATAACAAAGTCACCTGATCGAGTATAACAAAGTCCACTGATCGAGTATAACAACGCCAACTCATCGAGAATAGCAAATTCCCCTGATCGAGTATATTAAATTCCCTGATCGAGTATAACAAAGTCCACTCATCCAGTATAACAAAGTCCCCTGATTGAGAATAAGAAAGTCTCCTTATCGCGTATAACAAAGTCTCCTGATAGAGTATAACAAAGCCCCCTGATCGAGTATAACAAAGTCCCCTGATCGAGTATATTAAAGTCCCCCTGATCAACTATAACAAAGTCCCCTGTTGAGTATAACAAAGGCCCCTCATCGAGTACAACAAAGGCCCCTGATCGAGTATAACAAAGTCCCCTGATCAAGCATAACAAAGCCTCTTAATCGAGTATAACCAAGTCCCCTAATCGAGTATAACAAAGTCCCCTGATCGTGTATAACAAAGTCCCCTGATCGAGTATAACAAAGTCCCCTTATCGAGTAAAACAAAGTCCACTGATCGGGTATAACAAAGTTCCCTGATCGAGTATAACAAACTCCCCTAATCGAGTGTAACAAAGCCCCCACATCGAAAATAACAAATTCCCCTGATCGAGTGTAAGAAAGTCCCCTGATCGAGTGTAAGAAACTCCTCTGATCGAGTATAACAAAGCCCCCTAAACGAGTATAACAAAGATCCCTGATCGAGTATAACAAAGTGCCCTCATAGAGTATAACAAAGTCCCCTGATAAAGTATAACAAAGCCCCTCTTCGAGTATAACAAAGTCCCCTTATCGAGTATAACAAAGTCCCCTGATCGAGTATAACAATGGCCCCTTATCGAGTAAAACAAGGCCTCTCATCGAGTACAACAAAGCCGCCTGATCGAGTACAACAAAGTCCCCTGATCGAGTATAACAAAGTCTTCTGATCGAGTATAACAAAGGCTCCTCATCGAGTATAACAAAGGCCCCTGATCGAGTATAACAAAGTCCCCTGATCGAGTATAACAAAGGCCCCTCAACGAGTATAACAAAGTCCCCTGGTCGAGTATAATAACGTCCCCTGATCGAGTATAACAAAGTCCCCTGATCGAGTATAACAAAGTCTCCTGATCGAGTATAATAAAGTCCCCTGATCGAGTATAACAAAGTCCCCTGATCGAGTATAACAAAGGCTCCTCATCGAGTATAACAAAGGCCCCTGATCGAGTATAAGAAAGGCCCCTCATCGAGTATAACAAAGTCCACTGAACGAGTATAACAAAGGCCCCTCATCGACTATAACAAAGTCCCCTGATCGAGTATAATAAAGTCCCCTGATCGAGAATAACAAAGTCCCCTGATCGAGTATAACAAAGTCACCTGAACGAGTATAACAAAGCCCCCTGAACGATAAAACAAAGATACCTGATCGAGTATAACAAAGTGCCCTGATAGAGTATAACAAAGTTCCCTGATCGAGTATAGCAAAGTCCAATGATCGAGTATATTAAAGTCCCATGATCGAGTATACAAAGTCCACTGATCGAGTATAACGAAGACCCCTGATCAAATATAACAAAGCCCCCTGATAGTCCCCTGATCGAGTATAACAAAAGCTCCTCATCGGGTATAACAAAGGCCCCTAATCGAGTATAACAAAGGCCCCTGATCGAGTATATCAAAGTCGCCTGATCGAGTATAACAAAGTCCTCCGATCGAGTAAAATAGAGGCCCCTTGTCGAGTATAACAAAGTCCCCTGATTGAGTATTACAAAGTCCCCTGATCGATTATAACAAAGTCCCCTAATCGAGTATAACAAAGTCCCCTGATCGAGTATAACAAAGTCCCCTGATCGAGTATAACAAAGTCCCCTGATCGAGTATAACAAAGTCCCCTGATCGAGCATAGCAAAGTCCCCTGATAGAGTATAACAATGCCCCCTGATCGAGTATAACAAAGGCCCCTGATCGAGTATAACAAAGTCGCCTGATCGAGTATAACAAAGTCCCCTAATCGAGCATAACAAAGTCCCCTAATAGAGTATAACAATGCCCACTGATCGAGTATAGCAAAGTCCCCTGATCGAGTATATTAACGTCCCCTGGTCGAGTATAACAAAGTCCACTGATCGAGTATAAAAAGTCTCCTGATCGAGTATAACAAAGTCCCCTGATCGAGTATAACAAAGTCACCTGAACGAGTATAACAAAGACCCCTGAACGAGTATAACAAAGATCCCTGATCGAATATAACAAAGTCCCCTGATGAAGTATAACAAAGCCCCCTGATCGCGTATTACAAAGATCCCTGATCGAGTTTAACAAAGGCCCCTCATCGAGTATAACAAAGTCCCCTTATCGACTATAACAAAGGCCCCTGATCGAGTATAACAAACGCCCCTGATCGAGTATAACAAAGTCCCCTGATCGAGTAAACAAAGCCCCCTGATTGAGTATAACAAAGACCCCTGATCGAGTATAACAAAGCCCCCTGATCGACTATAAAAAAGCCCCCAGATCGAGTATAACAAAGCCCCTTCATCGAGCATAACAAAGGCCCCTCATCGAGTATAACAAAGTCCCCTGAACGAGTATAACAAAGGTCCCTCATCGAGTATAACAAAGTCCCCTTATCGAGTATAACAAAGTCCCCTGATCGAGTATAACAATGGCCCATGATCGGGGTATAACAAAGGTCCCTCTCATCGAGTATCGCAAAGGCTATATCGAGTAAAACCAAATGCCCTGATCGAGTATAACAAAGTCCCTGATCGAGTATAACGAAATCCCCTGATCGAGTATAACAAATGTCCCTGATCGAGTAAAACAAAGTCCCCTGATCGAGTATAACAAAGTCCCTAATCGAGGTATACGCTCATCGAGTATAACAAAGTCCCCTAATCGAGTATAACAAAGGCCCCTTATCGAGTAAAACAAATACCCCTGATCGAGTATAACAAAGTCCCCTCATCGAGTATAACAATGTCCCCTGATCGAGTATAACAAAGTCTCTTGATCGAGTATAACAAGGTCCCCTGATCGAGTATAAAAAAGTCCCTTGATCGAATATAACAAGGTCCCCTTATCGAGTATGACAAAGCCCCCTAATCGAGTATAACAAATTCCCCTAATAGAGTAAAACAAAGGCCCCTCCTCGAATATAACAAAGTCTCCTGATCGAGTATATTAAAGTCCCCTGATCGAGTATAACAAAGTCCCCTGATCGAGTATAGCAAAGTCCCCTGATCGAGTATAACAAAGCCCCTTGATCGAGCATAACAAAGTCCCCTGATCGAGTATAACAAAGTCCCCTGATCGAGTAAAACAAAGGCCCCTGATCGAGTAAAACAAAGGCAACTTATCGAGTATAACAAAGTCCCCCGATCGAGTATAACAAAGCACCCTCATCGAGTATAACAAAGTCCCTTTATCGAGTATAACAAAGTCCCCTGATCGAGTATAACAAAGTCCCCTGATCGAGTATATTAAAGTCCCCTGATCGAGTATAGCAAAGTCACCTGATCGAGTATATTAAAGTCCCTAATCGAGTATAACAAAGTCCACTGATTGAGTATAACAAAGGCCCCTCATCGAGTATAACAAAGGCCCCTCATCAAGTATAACAAAGTCCACTCATCGAGTGTAACAAAGTCCCCTCATCGAGAATAACTAAGGCCCCTTATCGAGTATAACAAAGGCCCCTCATCGAGTACAACAAAGGCCCCAGATCGAGTACAACAAAGGTCCCTGATCGAGTATAACAAAGTCCCCAGATCCAGTAAAACAAAGTCATCTGATAGAGTAAAACAAAGGCCCCTCATCGAGAATAATAAAGTCCCCTAATCGAGTATAACAAAGTCCACTGATCGAGTATAACAAAGACCCTTGATCGAGCATAACAAAGTCCCCTGATCGAGTATAACAAAGTCCCCTTATCAAGTATAACAAAGCCCCCTCATCGAGTATAACAAAGTCCCCTTATCGAGTATAACAAAGTCCCCTGATCGAGTATAACAATGGCCCCTTATCGAGTATAACAAAGTCCTTTAATCGAGTATAACAAAGGCCCCTTATCGAGTATAACAAAGGTCCCTGATCGAGTACAACAAAGGCCCCTGGTCGAGTATAACAAAGGCCCCTGGTCGAGTATAACAAAGTTCCCTGATCAAGAATAACAAACAACCCTGATTGAGTATAACAAAGGCCCCAGATCGAGGATAACAAAGTCCCCTGATCGAGTATAACAAAGTCCCCTGATCGAGTATAACAAACTCCCCTGATCGGGCATAACAAAGTCCCCTGATAGAGTATAACAATGCCCCCTGATCGAGTATAACAAAGGCCCCTGATCGAGTATAACAAAGTCCCCTGATCGAGTATAACAAAGTCCCCTAATCAAGCATAACAAAGTCCCCTGATAGAGTATAACAATGCCCCCTGATCGAGTATAGCAAAGTCCCCTGATCGAGTATATTAACGTCCCCTAATCGAGTATAACAAAGTCCACTGATCGAGTATAAAAAGTCTCCTGATCGAGTATAACAAAGTCCCCTCATCGAGTATAACAAAGTCACCTGAACGAGTATAACAAAGACCCCTGAACGAGTATAACAAAGATCCCTGATCGAATATAACAATGTCCCCTGATGAAGTATAACAAAGGCCCCTCATCGAGTATAACAAAGTCCCCTTATCAAGTATGACAAAGGCCCCTGATCGAGTATAACAAACGCCCCTGATCGAGTATAAAAAAGTCCCCTAATCGAGTAAACAAAGCCCCCTGATTGAGTATAACAAAGACCCCTGATCGAGTATAACAAAGCCCCCTGATCGACTATAACAAAGCCCCCAGATCGAGTATAACAAAGCCCCCTCATCGAGCATAACAAAAGCCCCTCATGGAGTATAACAAAGTCCCCTAATCGAGTATAACAAAGGCCCCTTATCGAGTAAAACAAATACCCCTGATCGAGTATAACAACCTGATCGAGTATAACAAAGTCCCTGATCGAGTATAACGAAAAGGCCCTGATCAGGTATAACAGGCCCTCGTATCATAAAGTCCCCATGATCGAGTATTTTTAAAAATCCCCCTGACCCGAGTATAACAAAGTCCCCTGATCGAGAGTATAACAAAGTTCCTAATCAGGTATAACAAAGTCCCCTGATCCCGGGTATAACAAAGTCCCCTGATCAAGTACAACATATTCCCCTGAACGAGTATAACAAAGGCCCCTAATCGAGTTTAACAAAGTCCCCTGATCGAGTATAACAAAGTTCCCTAATCGAGTATAATAAAGTCCCCTGATCGAGTATAACAAAGTCCCCTGATCGAGTATAACAAATTTCCCTGATCGAGTATAATAAAAGTCCCTTAACGAGTATAACAAAAGTCCCTTATCGAGTATAACAAAGGCCCCTCATCGAGTACAACAAAGGCCCCTGATCAAGTATAGCTAAGCCCCCTAATCGAGTATAACAAAGTCCCCTGATCGAGGATAACAAAGTCACCTGATCGAGTATAACAAAGTCCCCAGATCGAGTATAACAAAGTCCACTGAACGAGTATAACAAAGTCCACTTATCGAGTATAACAACGCCCCCTCATCGAAAATAACAAATTCCCCTGATCGAGTGTAAGAAAGGCCCCTCATCGAGTATAACAAAGTCCACTCATCCAGTATAACAAAGTCCCCTGATTGAGAATAAGAATGTCTCCTGATCGCGTATAACAAAGTCCCCTGATAGAGTATAACAAAGCCCCCTGATCGAGTATAACAAAGTCACCTGATCGAGTATAACAAAGTCCACTGATCGAGTATAACAACGCCAACTCATCGAGTATAGCAAATTCCTCTGATCGAGTATATTAAATTCCCTGATCGAGTATAACAAAGTCCACTCATCCAGTATAACAAAGTCCCCTGATTGAGAATAAGAAAGTCTCCTGATCGCGTATAACAAAGTCCCCTGATAGAGTATAACAAAGCCCCCTGATCGAGTATAACAAAGTCCCCTGATCGAGTATATTAAAGTCCCCATATCGAGTATAACAAAGTCCACTGTTCTAGTATAAAAAAGTCCCCTGATCAAGTATAACAAAGCCCCCTCATCGAGTATAACAAAGCCCCCTGATCGAGTATAACAAAGGGCCTGATCAAGTATAACAAAGTCCCCTAATCGAGTACAACAAAGTCCCCTAATCGAGTATAACAAAGGCCCCTTATCGAGTATAACAAAGGCCCCTAATCGAGTACAACAAAGGCCCCTCAACGTGTACAACAAAGGCCTCTGGTCGAGTATAACAAAGTCCCCTGATCGAGTATAACAAAATCCACTGATCGAGTATAACAAAGCCCCTTGATCGAGCATAACAAAGTCCCCTGATCGAGTATAACAAAGTCCCCTGATCTGGTATAACAAAGCCCCTCATCGAGTATAACAAAGTCCCCTTATCGAGTATAACAAAGTCCCCTGATCGAGTATAACAATGGCCCCTTATCGAGTATAACAAAGGCCCCTGATCGAGTCCAACAAAGCCCCCTGATCGAGTACAACAAAGACCCCTGATCGAGTATAACAAAGTCCCCTGATCGAGTATAGCAAAGGCCCCTCATCGAGTATAACAAAGTCCCCTGATCGAGTACAACAAAGTCCCCTGACTGTGTATAACAAAGTCCCCTGATCAAGTATATTAAAGTCCCCTGATTGAGTATAACAAAGTCCACTGATCTGCCCTGATCAACTATAACAAAGTCCCCTGATCGAGTATAACAAAGTCCCCTGATCGAGTATAACAAAGGCCCCTGATCGAGTATTACAAAGGCCCCTCATCGAGTATAGCAAAGTCACCTGATCGAGTATATTAATGTCCCCTGATCGAGTATAACAAAGTAACCTGATCGAGTATAACAAAGTTCCCTAATCGAGTATAACAAAGTCCCCTGATCGAGTATAACAACGTCCCCTGATCAAGTACAACATATTCCCCTGAACGAGTATAACAAAGGCCCCTCATCAAGTATAGCAAAGTCCCATGATCGAGTATAACAAAGTCCCCTCATCGAGTATAACAAAGTCCCCTGATCGAGTATAACAAAGTTCCCAAATCGAGTATAACAAAGTCCCCTAATCGAGTATAACAAAGTCCCCTGATCAAGTATAACAAATTTCCCTGATCGAGTATAACAAAAGTCCCTTATCGAGTATAGCAAAAGTCCCTTATCGTGTATAACAAAGGCCCCTCATCGAGTACAACAAAGGCCCCTGATCAAGCATAGCAAAGCCCCTAATCGAGTATAACAAATTCCCCTGATCAAGTATAACAAAGCCCCCTCATCGAGTATAACAAAGCCCCCTGATCGAGTATAACAAAGGGCCCTGATCAAGTATAACAAAGTCCCCGAATCGAGTATAAGAAAGTCCCCTAATCGAGTATAACAAAGGCCCCTTATCGAGTATAACAAAGGCCCCTAATCGAGTACAACAAAGGCCCCTCATCGAGTACAACAAAGGCCCCTGGTCGAATATAACAAAGTCCCCTAATCGAGTATAACAAATTCCACTGATAAAGTATAACAAAGCCACCTTGATCGAGCATAACAAAGTCCCCTGATCGAGTATAACAAAGTCCCCTGATCAGGTATAACAAAGCCCCTCATCGAGAATAACAAAGTCCCCTTATCGAGTATAACAAAGTCCCCTGATCGAGTATGACAATGGCCCCTTATCGAGAATAACAAAGGCCCCAGATCGAGTACAACAAAGCCTCCTGATCGAGTACAACAAAGACCCCTGATCGAGTATAACAAAGTCCCCTGATCGAGTATAACAAAGGCTCCTCATCGAATATGACAAAGGCCCCTCATCGAGTTAACAAAGTCCCCTCATCGAGTATAACAAAGTCCCCGATCGAGTATAACAAAGGCCACTCATCGAGCATAACAAAGTTCTCTGATCGAGTATAACAAAGTCCTTGATCAAGTATAACAAAGTCCCCTGATCGAGTATAACAAATTTCCCTAATCGAGTATAACAAAGTCCCCTGATCGAGTATAACAAATTCCCCTGAACGAGTATAACAAAGTCCCCTGATCGTGTATAACAAAAGTCCCTTATCGAGTATAACAAAAGTCCCTTATCGAGTATAACAAAGGCCCCTCATCGAGTACAACAAAGGCCCCTGATCGAAATTTGCGGCAAGGGGCTCATCGCGGTACACTGACAGGCACATTCGAGCATAACAAAGTCCCCTCATCAAGAATAACAAAGCCCCTCATCAGGTATAACAAAGTCGCGTCCCGAGTATAACAAAAGTCCCTGATCAAGCATAACAAATTCCCCAAATCGAGAATAACAAAAGTCCCCTCATCGAGTATAACAAAAAAGGGCCTTATCGAGTATAACAAAAGCCCCATGATCGAGTATAGCAAAGGTCCTGGTAAATTATGTTAATTCCACTAATTGGGTATAACAAATTCCACTGATCGTGGCAAGAGTCCACCATCGAGTGCCGAGAAATTCACCTGATCGAGTATAACAAGTCCCCTGATCGAAGGTATCTCAGAATCACTGAGCAGTCTTCAACCAAGCTACCTGAGACCAGGTATAACAAGGTTTACCGATCGAAGTATAACGAGGTCCTGATGAGGTATAACAAAGTTCCCTGATCGAGAATAACAAAAAGCCCCTGGTCAGTATAACAAAGTCCCCTAATCAGCGAGTATAACAAAAGGCCCTTATCACAGAGTATAACAAAAAGCCCCTGATCCGGAAATTACAACAAAAAAGGCCCTCATCGAGTACAACAAAGGCCCCTGGTCGAGAATATAACAAAGTCCTGGTCGGTGTTATAAACTGAAATTCACTGATTAAATTATAACAAAGCCCCTTGATCCCGAAATAACCAAGGTCTGATCAAATTGCCAGCAGAATTCCTCATTGAATTCTGTAACCAGAAGCCCCACTCAACAGAGTATAACAAAAGTCCCTTATCAGGTATAACAAAGTCCTAATTCATTCTAACGGTATCTAAGTACCTTGAGGCTGGTCGGTACAACAAAGCCCCCCTGATCGAGTACAGCGGGGCCCTCATCCGGGTATAACAAAGTCCCTGATCCAGCAGTATAACAAAGGCTCCTCGTCGAATATAACCGAGCCCTGATCGAGTTAACAAAGTCTGATCCAAGTATAACAAAGAGTCCCCAGTCCGAGTATAACAAAGGCCACTGATCGAGTATATAAAGGGTGCAGATTGAGTATAACAAAGTCCCCTGATCGAATATAACAAGGCCCTAATCCAGGTATAACAAAAGGCCTCAATGATGGCGAAAATTACAGTCAGGTATATTGAGTCACCCTGATCGAGTATAACAAGTCCACTAGTGTAACCTGATCCATTAACCAAATTCCCCTGAACGAGTAACAGAATTTCATCATTTAACCAAAGTCCCTGATCCCAGGTATAACAAAGTCCTGATCGAGTATATAAAGTCCTGATCGAGTATAACAGGTCCACGATTCAGGTATGGCAATTCCCCTGATCGAGTATAACAAAAGTCCCTTATCGAGTATAACAAAAGGCTACATTAGGTGTAACAAAATTCCTGATCAGGTATAACAAAAGTCCACACAGGTCAGAGTATAACAAAAGTTTTGCCTAATCGGTACAACAAAGTCCCCTGATCGGGTATAACAAAAGTCCCCTATTCAAGTATATAAATTCCCTGATCGAGGGTACATCAACGAAATTCCTTATCAGGTATAACAAAGTCCCTTGATCGAAACAACAAAGTCCGCCTTCTAAATTTAACAAAGTCCCCTGATCCAGGTATAACAAAGTTCCACCATTCAAATTCAGCAAGATTCCTCATCGAGTACAACAGGCATATCGGTATAGCGAGCTTTGATCGAGTATAGCAAAGTCCCTGATAAGTATACTCATCAGATATAACAAAGTCACATGACCGAGTATAGCAAAGCCCCCCTGAACAGTGTAAAGGTGCTGGTCAAAATTATAACAAAGGCGCCATTCAGTGTAACAGGGGTTTCCTGATCGAGTGTAATAAAGGCCCTGATTCAGAGTATAACAAGTTCCGTGATCGAGTACAACAAAGGCCCTGATGCGGTGACAGGTATAAACAATTTCTTGAGGGCTACATTCGGTATGGCAAGATACATCCATCAAAATAACAAAGCCCCTATTCGAGTATAACGAAATCCTGATCGAGTATAACAGTCCTGGTCAGTGTGTGATTACTAAGTGAGAATAACAAAGTCCCCTCATCGAGTATAACCAAAGGCCCCTTATCGAAGTACGGCAAGGCGCCTGATCAATTATGCAAAGTCTCCCTGATCAAGTGCCTTCAAAGTCCCTGATCGGTATAAAAAGTCCCTCATCGGGTATAACAAAGTGCACCATATCAGGTACTACAAAGTTCCTGATCGAGTATAACAAAAGTCCCTGATAGAGAGTATAACAAAGTTCACAGTCAGGTAAAGGTAATTCGCAGGTCTAGAATAAAAAAGTCCTGGTCAATCATAACAAATTTCGATCAAATTTAGAATCACGATTCATTCACCTGGCAAAATTCTTCAGTCAGGTATAAAGAAAATTCCCCAGATCAGGTATACGATACGATACAGAATCTTTAGTTAAGAGGTGAAAAGAAGATTATTAGGAGTTGAAGGGAAAAAGAGTGGTGAAACTGAAAATACAGTAGGAGTAGAAAGAATCTGTGGAGCTCCAACCAAGATAGCTATGCTTCCTTATTAGTGTTTTTGTCTTTGTTCACCTTCCCTTGGGTCGTCAGACCTTTGTATTAATATTGGACACTTTATGTATATTATTATTATTTTATTGATGAGTTGATTAATACAGCTGGGAGGGTAGTCATATTTTTTTTTTTTTTTTTTTTGAGGTGTTAGTTAAGTGTTAAGTTGTGTTAAGTCCCTAAGGTACACTGTGGGAGGCTGTGAGCAGCAATACGTAAT
>NW_024750572.1:7500-31239 GCF_018991925.1 Homarus americanus
GGCCCCCACCTCCCTCCCTCCTGATCACTTCCGTGCAACAGTTCCAAATCCCATGGGAAATCATTTGTCTTGTCTCAGTGTGTGTGTGTGTGTGTGTGTGTGTGTGTGTGTGTGTGTGTGTGTGTGTGTGTGTGTAAAGGGTCTCTGGTTTTCTCCTTCAATTCTTCCAGAAGCTTTTCCTCTTTCTTTCCTCCTACATGGTTCCTCCTCCTTGTCATATAATTCTTACCACTCCTTCCATCAATTTTGTCACCCCTTTATTCATGTCTCATTGTCATAATTCTTCCTCCTTTCCCTTATTCTCTTCCTCTCTAATATTCCCCATTTCTTTTCCTTATGTTCTTCCCTCCTTTACACCATTTTCCTTCCGTACCTCCGAATTTAATACCTTTTTTTATCTTGATTCTGATCTGACCTTGGGTCTCCTAGCTATCGCCGTCCGTAATATGCTTTCTATTTTATGGCACCTCATGGTCATGGAAGTTTCTCTGTCTATGGCACCCTGCACCTCTGTTCATGGCTGCCTTCCTCAGTGTCCACACGCCCTCTCCCTCCACCCCACCCTCCCACCCCACCCTCCCCACCCTCACTCCATAACCCAACCTAAATACAAATATGATACATGGCAGAGCTGTAGGCATCATTCTCGATAAAGTGGGACCTCAAGTCGTCATTTAGTTTCTTTTAGTCGCTGTAGAATTGAAGGGGATAAGGACCCCCTTTCCACTTCCTCCCACTTCCCTCACCACCCCTTCCCTACCCCCCCTGCTCCCTCCCTTTCCTGCTTCACCTCTCCTCCCCTGATACAGAGACAATTGAGACACTTATTGGGGCCATTATATTTGTTGATCACGTTTAGCTGGCTTTTGAGTTTACCTCCCCACCTGGTCTTGAGTTTACCGCCCCACCTGGTCTTGAGTTTACCTCCCCACCAGTGAAGTGTCTGGCTTGGTGGCGGCTGCTTGAGGGAGATAACACTTCTTTTGGTTTTAAGACTTTCAGTTTATGAGATATCTGGGTGGGTGGGTTGGTGGGTTAGTGGGTCGGTGGGTTGGTGGGTTAGTGGGTTAGTGGGTGTTGAAGTGGTCTGGTATTGTTATTAATCGTCACTTCAACCTATACACTACCTATTAATACGAGATAAAATGCCCTCTGCAAAATCCCCTCTACAAAATGCCCTCTACATAATGCCTTCTACGAAATGCCCTCTACATAATGCCCACTACATAATGCCCTCTACATAATGTCTTCTACAAAATCCCCTCTACAAAATGTCTTCTACATAATGCCCTCTACAAAATGTCTTCTACATAATGCCCTCTGCAAAATGCCCTCTACCATACGTCCTCTACATGACGCTTAAGCTCTGGGAATTAGGTCATATAAATATCCGTGTTCTGGATAATAAGCTTCTTTAAACCAACGCTTTACTGTCTCTTGAGGGAAGGGGGGGGGCACGGGGGGGGGGGCTGGATGTGATAATGAGGTAGAGAAGTGTCTCTCTCTTGTCTCTACAGGCGTCGTAATACACTCGTTATCCTGTAGAGAGAACTGGGAGAAGCTGTCGTGTTTATTGTTAGCGTGTTAGATTAGGTTAGATTAGGTTAGGTCAGGTTAGGTTAGGTTAGGTTAGGTTAGGATAATGAGTGTTTTAACCCTTAACCAAACAGTAAATACCCAACCTTGTCTAGATAAACATTTGGTTACGTCTAATTTAACATATTTTCAAGTTATTTCAGTTTAATCTTGAAGAAACTCGTATATAAACATGACAGTATATTTACATTATTCCTTAAATTAATATATACTCAGGTGTCGTGATGTAGTGTGAGTTAAGACAGTTGGGCCAGAGATAGTAATTCCCATGGGCAATATATGCCAGGGTAGGCCAGGCCTGGTCGGGGCAGATTCACATTTCCCCAGAAGCCATTATCGCGAGTGACCTTATCTCGTGGCTGGGGCCTGGCGCACAGTATAAGATTCACTCACAATTTCCTCGACGCCTCCAGTACGAGAATATATCCGTGATTCAGCGTTTAGTTGGTTGTGTTTAGTTGTGGTGTGGTGTTAGCTGTGGTGTGTGTTTAGCTGTGGTGTGTGGTGTGTGAGGTGTGGTGGTGTGCTTAGCTGTGGTGGTGTTGTGTTAGCTGTGGTGTTGTGATGTGTTAGCTGTGGTGGTGTGTTTAGCTGTGGTTTTGTGTTAGTGGTGGTGTTGTGTTTAGCTGTAGTGTTGTTTTCGTTGAGGTGTTGTGTTAGCTGTGGTGTTGTGTTAGTTGAGGTGTTGTGTTTTGCTGAGGTGTTGTGTTAGCTGAGGTGTTGTGTTAGCTGAGGTGTTGTGTTAGCTGTGGTGTTGTGTTAGCTGTGGTGTTGTGTTAGCTGAGGGGGGTCGTGTGAGTGACTGTGTGGTAGAGGCGTAATACAGAGTGTGTGAGGGGGTGAGTGAGTGACATGGTGTGGCCGGGTGTGTGAGTGACATGGTGTGGCCGGGGCGTCACTACCTCCCCCAACATTGATCTGACACACTAGTGCCCCCGACACACGCCTTGATGGTTCCTCAGGGGCGAGTTAACGACCACACCCGCTCTCTCTCTCTCTCTCTCTCTCTCTCTCTCTCTCTCTCATATCCCCACCTTCTTCCCTCCTCCTCACCCTCTCTTTCTCTACACTTAGGTTGTTATGAAGATAGCGGAGGAGGGGAGGTGGAGACGGCCTGAGGGACAACACCAGTGAGGAAGGCAAAGAGAGTGTGTCTGTGTGTGTGTGTGTGTGTGTGTTAGGCCAGGTTAACACACTCTTAATGCAGGCACAGCGACCTACCTCACCTTACCTTGGGGGCACTCTAAAGGCTCCTACGTTATATATATATTTTTTTTTCCTTTTAAATGGAGATGTTGAGGACGCCCCCTTTACTCCCCCTACATCCCCCCTTACCTCCCCTACATCCCCCCTTACCCCCCCTACATCCCCCCTTACCCCCTACCCCCCCTAGACGAGTTCACTTAAGCTATGGTACCAAGATGGCGACAAGAATGGTGCCTAAGGTTGTACCGCGAAAGACACTGTAACAAAGATTATTTATTTATTTATTTATTTATTTATTTATTTATTTATTTATTTATTTGTTTCGTTGTTTAATTTTGTTAGTCTCTGTGTTAAGGGGAAAAGTTAATTTACTAATCTTTGTTCTCAATATCGATCCACCACCACCACACTACGCTGGCTGGATACACGATAAAGGGCCCGAATTGCAGATCAATGTGGCTCCAATACTAATAGGCCCCACCTTATACCCAGCCATTAAGACGGTCTCTATATCCATTAAGACCGTGGACCACCATTTGACTAGTGAGAAAGCCAGTGGGGGAGATATGAAGGATTAATCTGCGGTAGAAAATATTGCTCCGATAAGTTGATGTTGATAAATCGTTGATGATAAATTGACGATAATGTAGAGATGTTGTGGGTAGCCTTCCCTCGTTTAGTCTATCGTTCTAACTGATCTGATATGGGAGAGGGGGAAGGAAGGGGAAGGGGGAAGGAAGGGGAAGGGGGAAAGGAAGGGGAAGGGGGAAAGGAAGGGGAAGGGGGAAAGGAATGGGGAGACGGAATGGGAGGAAGGGGGGTGTTTGTGTATTTTGACGTGTTCTTTCAGTAAGTGTTATGAGTGGCTGTGTTTACCTCGGTGCGGTAGGGGGAAGAATGGGGTGGGGGATGTATTCTGTTCCTCTTATGTTTGTTATTGATAGTTGTTGTTATCTATAGTATTGAGGATGAAATAATAACTTGGTAGAGGTCATGTACTTGTTTTTAAAGGTTTGTTGGTTACCTGTTTTGTTTACTACCTGTCGAGCCTAATTATCTATATGCCTTTACCACCTGTCTCATAACATCTGTCGAATCTTAAACCTTCACCACCTGTCTCACACACCACCTGTATAGCCACACCATTTGTCCTACACATCCACCTACCTGCTTCACTCCACCCCACCCACCCACTCGCCAAACTCCATCCCACCCCACCCCACCCCACCCCACCCCACCCTGCCACTCAACTATGATAAACACGGGTCTTGACAGCATGTAACGATGTCAAGTAATATTGTCATGACACTTGTGGCTTCAGTAAACATTGAGTCTCGTTCCCTCGGGTTTGTACACAACGACCTGCTATTTGTTGGGGGCATCCGTCACTGTCATGGGGACCACCTGGCAGTCTGAGGGAACGTTATCACCTGCTGACACCTGGTGACCTGGAGGGATAAATTCCACCACCTGACAACAACAGTAAGAGGGATTTAATGAAGTAACTAACATCACCTGACAACACCACCTGACAACACCAGCAGGAGGAGGAGGAGGAGGATGGAAATAACTTACCAACATCACTTGATAACAGTTGGGAGGGAAGAGAGCATAATACAGGTGTTTAACTCCCACCTGGAGAGAGAGAGAGAGAGAGAGAGAGAGAGAGAGAGAGAGAGAGAGAGACTGGACTATAGTGAATAAAGATGAGAGAATGGAAGGTTAAATGGAAAAATAAAGAGGAAAAAATGAGAGGAGGAGGAGGAGGAGGAGGAGGAAATACAAGATGATGAAGGGTTTAAAATGACCCACTTATGACTTCACTCCACCTGGTAGATTGACTTGAGGCAACACGGGGTGGAAGACGTCATCATCTCCACTGTCCTCTTGATGTCTTACTCCGTGTGACCTCGTGTGACCCCCGTGTACCCCGTGACCCCCGTGTATGACCCCGTGTGACGACGTTAAGTGAGCGTCTCTGAGTGGCTCTTCATCCGAGCACTCTCGTCCGTAAGTACCAAGGAGACCAGACTCTTTAAGTGGCCAATACAGACTCTCTTCAGTGGATCAAGGTTAGGTTAGTTTAGGTTAGGTTAGGCAAGAATAAGTAAGCCAAGAAGAAGAAGAAGTAGTTCTTAGCTTTAAGAAGTAGTTATGTTATGCTGCTGGTATAAGAAGGCGTTTGGTTGCTAGCTGAGTAGTTAGATCCAAATATTACCTAAATAGAGCCAATATACTGATTTATTTTAACGATGGTGTAAAACAAAATAAAGCATCACGGTGCGCTACTAGCATTGAGGAAGGTGTGAGATGGTGGTAGTGGTGGTGGTAGGTAGTGGTATGGTGATGGTGGTGGTGGTAGGTAGGTGATGGTAGTTACTAACAAGAAGTAAATTGACAGTTTTACCTTCATTAGCTTTTAGAAAGTCTAGCTACATTTTACACCTAATGCCAGGTGAAGGAAAAAAGCTTTTCCTTTTAGGTCCAGCTTAAAAGTTGCACCAATTGCGCTTCTTTTCTCATTTGTAAGCTTTGACAGTTTTAACCAGAAGTTTTACAGTCTAAGCTTAAAATTTACCTCAAGCTTTAAAATGAATAAGCTAGCCTCTAGATGAGTAGTGATAATAGCATAACAGCACCAGTTACAACAGTTTGGATCACCGCTATTGTCCTCGTGAAGACCGCAATCATTGTCCTCGTGAAGACCAGTATTATTTTCCCTCGTGAAGACTCGCTTAATATGTCCTCGTGAAGACTCATATCATTGTTCTGAAGACGCCATCACATCCCCTTGAAGACCCTCCATCATTGTCCCCAGTGAAGACCACTACTGTCCCTGAAGACCTCTATCATTGTCCTCGTGAAGACCACACTATCATTGTCCCTCGTGAAGACCACCATCATTGTCCCTGAAGACTGCTATCAGCCCCCGTGATGACCTCCTATCATTGTCCTCGTGAAAACCATCATCATTGTCCCGTAAAGACTGGCTAACATTGTCCTCGTGAAGACCATTATCATTGTCATCGTGAAGACTATCATCATTGTCCTGAAGACCACTATCATTGTCCCTCGTGAAGACTGCTATCATTGTCCCTCGTGAAGACCACTATCATTGTCCTCGTGAAGACTACTCATCATTGTCCTCGTGAAGACCACACACTGCCCCCCGAAGACCTGCCATCATTGTCCCCGTGAAGACCGCCATCATTAACCCCGTGAAGACTGCTATCATTATCCTCGTAAGACTCGCTATCATTGTCCCGTCATTCTTGTCGTGGTAATTATCACGACGACGCAATATTTCTTAATTTTATACATAATTGCACCATAAATTAAAAATATTCAACACGCCATTGTATTTCGTCGCCACGTCGCTCATTAAAACTCAAAACTCTCTCTCTCTCTCTCTCTCTCTCTCTCTCTCTCTCTCTCTCTAAGATTCACAATAACGAGGTCTTACACATTCCTAGGTGTAGTTTAGGTTAGGTGAGGAGTTTATAAGTATTTTTTCCCTTGTACTTCCTTTGTTATAGTGCCATAAAAACAACCTTTTTTTTCCCTTTGATAAATTTCCTTTCTCAGTGTGTGTGTGTGTGTGTGTGTGTGTGTGTGTGTGTGTGTGTGTGTGTGTGTGTGTGTGTGTGTGTGTGTGTGTGTGTGTGTGTGTTTAGTTATTGGTCTGTTTGGTGTTATGATCTTTGTATGTTTTGGTGTTTGTTTAGATTTGTGTATTTTTTTTTTTGCTGTTTAGGTGTGTGTTTGTTTGTTTAGGTGTTTGTCTGTGTGATCAAAGGTCAGGCTCATTGGTTAAGGTCACCACTAAAGGTCAAAGATCACGACTTTTAAAAAGGTTAAAACTCACATGTCTTTAGCTTCACTTATTTTTTTTTACATACAGACCAAAATAAACACAATATACGTCATTACCTACGTTAATGAGGCGTAGTTGACCCTTGACCCGGGATGACTACAGAATCTTGAGTGTCCGGATAAAAAAAAAGATTATCCAGCTCAGGTTAAAAATACTCTATTGGGTTTTATTTACTAATTGGATTACCCAGGGTACATCAACTCGTAAATATGGTCTTTAAGTGACACTATCATATTTGGCTATCGTGAGTGAGATAGAGCCATTTATAACAGAATTATGAGGAGGGTAGACGATGATGATGAAGTGGCAAAGATAAACTGACAAACAATTTACGTTTTTCTTCCGGTTTATTTATATAATTAATATCCGATTTTATTTTAGTAACACAAATGGTCTCGTATAGTTATTTTAAGATGAATTTGTAATCCTTTTTGTAGGAATTTGTAATATTTTATGTAGTCTTTTAATCTTACCGGAATATTGGGGTCCATACAGAGGCTGGGACAAGGGAAACGATGGATATGAACTCAATCATCTCGAGGGCCACTCTGGAGCTCATACTCGAACATAATGTTGATAAGATACTCAAGTTCACCTCCACGTTAAGCCATCTTTATCCTCGCTGTATTAATTAACACTTATTGACGTGTATTATGTAAATTGCAACACTGAAAATACCACTAGTTTTACGGCCTATCAATTTTTTTTATAAACTTTTTTGTTGTTTTTGTTGTCAGGCCTCTGGTGAGTGATCCTCCTCCTCCTCCTTCTTCTCCTCCTGTCTTTAATTATGAAACTCTTGATTATGATAATGAGCTGCATATCAGATTTTAGTACACATTACCATTTTATATTGCTCGCCTCATTTACATATTGAATCAAGCTTTATGGATTTGTTGTTGTTTTTTCGTTGATTTTTTTTTGTTTTTTGTTTTTTGTGGATTTTTTGTTTTGAGGATTTTTTTTTGTTTTTTTTGTTTTTTGTTGTTTTTAGTGGATTTTGTGTTTTTTGTGGCTTTTTTGTTGTTTTTAGTGGATTTTTTGTTGTTTTTTGTGGATTTTTTGTTGTTTTTTGTGTGAGTTTGTTTGTTATTCCCCTCGGCCCAGAGAGGAGGAGTCATATCGGTGTGTTTCTGCGTCTGTCTGTCTGTCTGTGTGTCGCTCCGTTTGTAATCACGATCGACGATAATTTGCTTCTTCTCCAGCGATCAACTTCATCTCTTGTTAATAGTTCTTTACTGATGCAGTGGCTGAATGGATAGTCTTCGCCTCTTATCTTAAGGGTCGTTGATTCGTGCTGGGCGCCTCCAGTCGACCCAGCTGTGAGTTGGTGTCTAATTTTAAAAGTTTGGAAAGAGAAGGTGGTCGTGTACACTGTCGCTACACAGATGACCAGTCCTACAGCGCGCGCACACACACACACACATGTACACACACACGTACACAACACCAGACGCTCATAAAGTCTTGGCTAGTGTGAAGTGATGGTCGCTGGGCAGCTTTTTGTGTGGGTGTGCTTCTACAATTCCTTTTCCAAACTTTTTTATTACTCGACATCTCTCGCCTCTACAAACTGCGGACTATATCGACAAGCGATTTCCAATAGCATGTTTATGTGATCTGTATCTGAGGCGGGGAAGAATTTTTGTATGACCCTCAAACTATAGTGAAGGTTAAGGTGTGTGTGTGTGTGTGTGTGTGTGTGTGTGTGTGTGTGTGTGTGTGACCATTTCTCAGCCGAATAATTAAGCAAATTGTCTTTAGTCGTCGTTAGTGTAAATTGCATAAGATGCTAAGCTAATTTTCCTAAGACTTTTTCACTTGTTGTTTTTTGTCTTTACTAATTAAATGATTTAGTGGTTGTTAATTATCCGATATAGTAGATAGTGTTTCCTCCTGACTGTTGTGTTGAAGGTGGTGATGTGGAGGTGGTGGTGGTGTAGGTTGTTGTGTTGTAGCTTTTTGGATGTTGTGATGATGGTTATTGTGTATAGGCCTATATAATTTTTGTCAACCTACGAAAGACATACATGAGGCAATTTAAGGATGACCGTGTTAGTTGTCCATTCCTGGTGCATGTTGCTGGTGCCCGGCCAAGCCTCCAACAGCCCGCACTAAGCCTAGCAGCCCCCACCATTAAAGGAGACGGTCCAATTAAGGTCGTTGGTTCATTACCCAACAGTGTTAGGTGCCGTAAAAGGAGTTTCGGCTCCCGTGAAATTGTTTCCTGAGAATTAGATTAATATTTTTCCCCAGTGATGTTTTTCCCTCCCTGCCACCTTTACCTCCCCGCCCCGCCTCAACTCCTCCCCGCTTCACCTTCTCCCCGCCCCACCTCTCCCCGCCCCACCATCTCCTCGCCGTCCCAATTCCTCCCCACCCCACCTCCTCCCTGCCCCACGCCCTCCCCTCTCCCCACCCCACCTCCTCCCTCCCCACCCCACCTCCTCCCTCCTTACCCACCTCCTCCCTTCCCCACCCCACCTCCTCCCTACCCCATCCCACCTCCTCCCTCCCCACACCACCCCACCTCCCACTCCACCCCACCTCCTTCTCACCCCACCCCACCCTCCTCACTCCCCACCCCACCTCCCCACCCCAACCCACCTCCTCCCCACCCCACCTCCTCCCTCCCACACCCCACCCTCCTCATCCCTACCCCACTCCCTCCCCACTCCCCCACCCCACCACCTCCCTCCCTCCCAATCCCAACTATTCCCACACCACCCCCACCAACACACCCTCAGGTACAGGCAATGCAAACTGATCTGCTTCACAAACACCCCGCAATAACTAAAACCAGCATATGTCACTATACACACACATAACCATCAACCATTAAGAGTGACACCATACCACACCATCTCTGCTGAAGTAACTTATGTCCTCTCGACCCACTACACCATCACCATACTGAGCATGTTGCACTCTTGTATGTGTGTGTGTGTGTGTGTGTCAGCGATGCAAAAAAAACAAAAAACAAAAAAACACACCAACCAACCAACCAACAAAACAAACCAAAACCAACCAACCAACCACCAACCAACCAACCAAAACCAACCAACCCAACCCAACCACCAACCAACCAACCCAACCAACCAACAAAAAACCCACAAAACAACAAAAAAAAACATGTTTTGTGTGTTTTAGTAGTGTGTGACATGTAGTGATGACAGATGTACAGAGCCAACAACAAACATATACATTTGACACACTGTGAGAGACATATACACTGCCTGACAATCTGGACAAAAAAAACAATCAATCAAACCCATCTAATATTACCCAACACACACACCACCCACCCCACCCCACCCCAACCCCCACCCCACCCCCACCACACCCCACCCAACCACCCCCACCCCACCCCACCCCACCCCACCCCACCCCACCCCCACCCAGCAAAAGGCTGGAAGTCAATAAAGGAACAATATATGGCCTGACCAGGAGCTAATACTAGAGAAACACAACGAAGCCCCAAGACAAGGTTTCCTCCACGTATTCCTGTCGTTAAGTAACACAGGTACACTTATAAAACAAACACCAAAATCCCGGCACGGAGACCACGAGGGCGAACCGCAGTAAGTAAACCAACAAACGAAACCCCTGAAAGTTGCCAAGTAAACCAACTCAAGACTCCATGCTGGTGAGACAACACAACACTCGTCCTGACACACCACAAAGAACTACATGAGGAAACAAAAAGAGCGACAACCAAACCTAAAACCTAACCTAACCTAACCTAAAGGGTATGAAAAGGAATGGGGACATAATGTTCAGTATTGAAAGCTAAATGATGAACCTAATAACACAGGTGAAAGAGAACAGTTTATGAGAGACAAAAAGAGTGCAGAACATTTTATTCAAAAATACATATTAACACTCAAATATTAGTACGAGAAGAGCAGTAAAGTAAATTGAACCGCAACCAGACTGCAACAGACCGCATCACCAAAACCGTACCAAGAAATACGACCCCTCACCAATTACCATTATACGATATACAACCTTGCCCCTCAGCGTGAGAGTCAAGAAACACATTATATTTAGAGCGAAGGACGAAGATCACAGTCCGGTCTCACTGTACTCCCCTCACCCCCTCTTGGCCCACAGCAACCTCACCCCCTCTCACTGAACCCTCACCCTCCAGTGTGTGTGTAAAAGCCTCACCTCTGCCAAACTATTAAAAATGTATCCTTGGCATCTCTGTTATGTAAGCAGTTTTACATGCCATATTTATACATAACGTCTGTTGTTTCAAGAATAGTGCGGTGGGGCCGCCTTGTACGAGAGGAACCAACAGAAATGAAAATTGTCTGACAAGAAAAATACAGAAACAATGTTAATTACTGGGAAGACTGATGTTTGGTGGGTGGTGGTGGCACCGGTTTCAGGGTGGTGGTGGTGGCACCGGTCTCAGGGTGGTGGTGGCACTGGTCTCAGGGGTGGTGGTGGTGGCACTGGTCCCAGGGTGGTGGTGGCAGCACCGGTCCCAGGGGTGGTGGTGGCACTGGTCTTAGGGTGGTGGTGGTGGGCTGGCACTGGCCCAGGGTGGTGGGTGGTGGGTGGCACTGGTCTCAGGGGTGGTGGTGGCACTGGTCTCAGGGTGGCAGGCACCGGCCCAGGGTGGTGGTGGGTGGCACTGGTCCTAGGGTGGTGGTGCTGGTCTCAGGGTGGTGGTGGCACTGGTCCTAGGGGGTGGTGGTGGCACTGGTCTCAAGGTGTGCGGTGCACTGGCCCAGGTGGTGGTGGTGGTGGCACCGGTCTCAGGGGGTGGTGGTGGCACTCGGTCTCAGGGTGGTGGTGGCGGCACCGGCTCAGGGCAGGCACTGGTCTCAGGGTGGTGGTGGCGGCACCGGTTTCAGGGTGGTGGTGCGGGCACCGGTTCAGGTGGTGGTGGCGGCACGGGTTCAGGTGCGTGGGTGGTGGCACTGGCCCAGGGTGGTGGTGCGCCTGGTTTCAGGGTGGTGGTACTGGTTTCAGGGTGGTGGTGGTGGCACCGGTTTCAGGGCAGGGTGGCACTGCTCAGGGTGGTGGTGGCACCGGTTTCAGGGTGGTGGTGGGCACCGGTTTCAGGTGGCAGGCGGGTTTCAGGGTGGTGGTGGCACTGGTTTCAGGTGGTGGTGGGCACCGGCTCAGGGTGCAGGCACTGGTCTCAGGGTGGTGGTGGGCGCACCGGTTCCAGGTGGTGGTGGCGGCACCGGTCCTCAGGGTGGTGGTGGTGGCACCGGCTCCAGGGTGGTGGCGGTGGTGGCGGCACTGGCTCAGGGTGGTGGTGGTGGTGGCGGCACCGGTTTCAGGGGTGGTGGGGCGCACCGGTTTCAGGGTGGTGGTGGTGGTGGTGGCGGCACCGGCCGTAGGGTGGTGGCAGGCACTGCCCAGGGTGGTGTGGTGGCGGCACCGGGCCCAGGGGTGGCAGGCACCGGTTTCAGGGTGGTGGTAGGCACGGGTTTCAGGGGTGGTGGCACTGGCTCAGGGTGGTGGTGGTGGCGGCACCGGCTCAGGGTGGTGGTGGTGGGTACCGGCCCAGGGTGGTGGGTGGCACTGGCTCAGGGTGGTGGTGGTGGCACCGGTCTTCAGGGTGGTGGTGGCACTGGCCCAGGCGGTGGTGGCAGCATCCAACCGGTGGGTGGTGGTGGCACCGGTCGGCGGGGTGCAGGCGGCACCGGTTCAGGGTGGTGGTGGCGGCACCGGTTTCAGGGTGGTGGTGCGCTCAGGCGGTGGTGGTGGCACTGGCCTGGGTGGTGGCGGCACCGGTTTCAGGTGGTGGGGGCACTGGTCTCAGGGTGGTGGTGGCACCGGTGGGTGGTGGTGGCACCGTTTCAGGGTGGTGGTGGTGGCACTGCCAGGTGCGGTACGCCCAGGTGGTGGTGGTGGCACCGGCTCTAGGTGTGGTGGTGGCACCGGTTTCAGGGTGGTGGTGGTGGCGGCACGGTTTCAGGTGGTGGTGGTGGTGCACCGGTTCTGCGGTGGTGGTGGTGGTGGCGGCACCGGCTCTCAGGTGGTGGTGGTGGTGGTGGTGGCACTGGTCTCAGGGGTGGTGGTGGCGGCACTGTTCAGGGGTGGTGGTGGTGGTGGCGCACCAGGTGGTGGTGGTGGCACCGGTTTCAGGGTGGTGGTGGGTGGCACTGGTTCAGGGGGTGGTGGTGGGCACCGGTTTCAGGTGGTGGTGGCACCGGTTCAGGGGGTGGTGGTGGCACTGGTCTCAGGGTGGGTGGTGGCACCGGTTTCAGGTGGTGGTGGCAGGCACCGGTTTCAGGGTGGTGGTGGCAGGCACTGGCTCAGGGTGGGTGGTGGTGGTGGCACTGGCTCAGGGTGGTGGTGGTGGCGGCACTGGCCAGGGTGGTGGTGGCACTGGCTCAGGGTGGTGGTGGCACTGGCTCAGGGTGGTGGCACGGGTTTCAGGTGGTGGTGGTACTGGCTCCCAGGTGGTGGTGGTACTGGCCCTAGGGTGTGGTGGCACCGGCTCTAGGTGGTGGTGGCACTGGTTTCAGGTGGTGGTACGGCCGTGGTGGCAGGCACTGGTTTCAGGGTGGTGGTGGTGCACTGGTCTCAGGGTGGTGGCGCACGCCCAGGTGGCAGGCGTACCGGTTCAGGTGGTGGTGGTGGCACCGGCTTCAGGGGCGGTGGTGGCGGCACCGGTCTCAGGTGGTGGTGGTGGCACCGGGTTTCAGGGTGGTGGTGGGCACCGGGTTTCAGGTGGTGGTGGCGGCTGGGTTTCAGGTGGTGGCTGGGTGGTGGTAGGCACTGGCCCCAGGTGGTGGTGGTGGGCCTGGTCTCAGGGGTGGGTGGTGGTGGCGGCACGTCAGGGTGGTGGTGGGGCACCGGTTCTCAGGGTGGTGGTGGCACCGGCTCAGGGTGGTGGTGGTGGCACTGGCTCAGGGTGGTGGGTGGTGGCGGCACTGGCCTCAGGGTGGTGGTGGCACTGGCTCAGGTGGTGGTGCACCGGTTCTCAGGGTGGTGGTGGCAGGCACCGGCTCAGGGTGGTGGTGGCGGGCACCGGTTTCAGGGTGGTGGCAGGCACCGGTTTGAGGGTGGTGGTGGTGGCACCGGTTTCAGGGGTGGTGGCGCACCGGTTTCAGGGTGGTGGTGGTGGGGCACGGGTTCAGGTGGTGGTGGTGGGCACGGTGGCAGGGCACTGGCTCGTGGTGGTGGCGGCACCGGTTCAGGGTGGTGGCGCACCGGGCCTGTGGTGGTGGTGGTGGCACCGGCCTCAGGGTGGTGGTGGTACCGGGTTTCAGGGTGGTGGTGGTGGCACCGGTCGGTGGTGGTACCGGTTTCAGGCTGGTGGCACTGGTTTCAGGTGGCACCGGTTCTGGTGGCGGCACTGGTCTTCAGGTGGTGGTGGGGCACCGGTTCCAGTGGTGGTGGTGGGCACCGGTCTCAGGGTGGTGGTGGCGCACCGGCTCCAGGGTGGTGGCAGGCACCGGTTTCAGGTGGTGGTGGTGGCACTGGGCTCAGGGTGGTGGTGGTGGCACCGGTTCAGGTGGTGGTGGGCACTGCTCAGGGTGGTGTGGTGGCACTGCTCAGGTGGTGGTGCACTGGTTTCAGGTGGTGGCGGCCCGGTTTCAGGTGGTACCGGGTTTAGGTGGTGGTGGTGGCACCGGTTTCAGGGTGGTGGGTGGCACCGGTTTCAGGTGCAGGCATCGGCTCAGGTGGCAGGGGTACTGGCCCAGGGTGGTGGTGGTCACCGGGTTCTCAGGTGGTGGTGGCACCGTTTCAGGTGGTGGTGGTGGGCGCACGGTTCTCAGGTTGGTGGTGGCACTGGTTCCAGGTGGTGGTGGTGGCACCGGTTCAGGTGGTGGGTGGCACCGGTCTCCAGGTGGTGGTGGCGGGCACTGGTTTCAGGGGGTGGTGGTGGCACCGGTTTCAGGGTGGTGGTGGCACCGGCCTCAGGGTGGCAGGCACCGGTCGGTGGTGGTCACCGGTTTCAGGTGGTGGTGGTGGCACTGGCTCAGGGTGGTGGTGGTGGCACCGGTTCAAGGTGGTGGTGGTGGCACCGGTTTCAGGGGTGGTGGCGGCACCGGTTTCAGGTGGTGGTAGGCACCGGGTTTCAGGGTGGTGGTGCACTGGCTCTAGGTGGTGGTGGTGGCACCGGTTCAGGGCGGTGGTGGCGGGCACCGGTCTCAGGGTGGTGGTGGCACTGCCCAGGGTGGTGGTGCGGCACCGGTTCTGCGGTGGTGGCGGCACCGGCTCAGGGTGGTGGTGGTGCACCGGTTCTGCAGGTGGCGGCACCGGTTTCAGGGGTGGTGGTGGCGGCACCGGTTTGCGGTGGCGGCACCGGGTTTCAGGGGTGGTGGTGGTGGCGGCACCGGTTTCAGGGTGCTGGTGGTGGCACCGGGTTTCAGGTGGTGGTGGTGGCACTGGGTTTCAGGTGGTGGTGGCACCGGCTTCAGGTGGTGGTACCGGGTTTCAGGGTGGTGGTGGCACTGGTTTCAGGTGGTGGTGTACTGGTCTCAGGGGTGGTGGTGGCGGGCACTGGTCTCAGGGGTGGTGGTGGTGGCGGCACCGGTTTCAGGTGGTGGGTGGCACGGGGCGGTGGTGGTGGCACCGGTCTCAGGGTGGTGGTGGCGGCACTGGCCCCAGGGGTGGTGGTGGCACCGGTCTCAGGGTGGTGGTGGCGCACGGCCTCAGGGTGGTGGTGGCACTGGTCTCAGGTGGTGGTGGCACCGGTTCGTGGGTGGTGGTGGTGGGCACGGTTTCAGGGTGGTGGTGGCGCGTACTGCCCAGGGGTGGTGGTGGCGGCACGGGTTTCAGGGTGGTGGTGGGCACCGGTTCAGGGGGTGGTGGTGGTGGGCACCGTTTCAGGTGGTGGTGGGGCACCGGTTCTCAGGGGTGGTGGTGGTGGCACTGGTCTCAGGGTGGTGGCGGGCACTCGGTTCAGGGGTGGTGGTGGCGGCCCGGTTTCAGGTGGTGGTGGTGGCACTGGGTTCTGGTGGTGGTGGTGGTGGCAGTCTGTGGCGGTGGTGGCGGCACCGGTTTCAGGGGGGTGGTGGTGGCGGCACCGGTTCGGTGGTGGCGGCACCGGCTCCAGGGTGGTGGCGGCACTGGTTCTCAGGGTGGTGGTGGTGGCACTGGTTCTCAGGGTGGCTGGCGGGCACGGTTTAGGTGGTGCACCGGTTCAGGGTGGTGGTGGTGGTGGGGCACGGTGGTGGTGGTACCGGTTTCAGGGGTGGTGGTGGTGGGCACCGGTTTCAGGTGGTGGTGGGCACCGGCCTCAGGGTGGTGGTGGTGGGTGGCACCGGCTTAGGTGGTGGTGGTGGCACGGTTTCAGGGTGGTGGTGGTGGCGGCACGCCCGGAGGGTGGTGGCACCGGTTTCAGGGTGGTGGTGGCGGCACTGGCTCTAGGTGGCGGTACCGGGTTTCAGGTGGTGGTGGTGGGCACCGGGTCTCAGGTGGTGGTGGCGGCACCGGTCTCAGGGTGGTGGTGGTGGCGGCACCTGGTTCTTAGGGTGGTGGTGGCGGCACTGCTCAGGGGTGGTGGTGGCACCGGTTCTCAGGTGGTGGTGGGTGGCACTGGCTCAGGGTGGTGGCACCGGTTTCAGGTGGCTGGCGGCACCGGTTTCAGGGTGGTGGTGGTGGCACCGGTTTCAGGGTGGGTGGTGGTGGCACCGGGTTTCAGGGGTGGTGGTGGGCACCGTTCTAGGGTGGTGGCGGCACCGGCTCAGGGTGGTGGTGGCACGTCTTCAGGGTGGTGGGTGGCACCGGTTTCAGGGTGTGGTGGTGGCACTGGTTTCAGGGTGGTGGTGGTGGCGGGCACGGGTTTGTGGGGTGGTGGTGGCACTGGCTCAGGGGGTGGTGGGCACCGGTTCTAGGGCGGTGGCACCGGTTTCAGGGTGGTGGGGCACTGCTCCAGGGTGGTGGTGGCGCACCGGTTCAGGGTGCGGTGGCGGCATCGGCCCAGGGCGGTGGCGGCACCGGTTTCAGGGTGGTGGTGGCGCAGTTTCAGGGTGGTGGTGGTGGCACCGGCTCAGGTGGTGGTGGTGGTGGCACCGGTCTCAGGTGGTGGTGGCGGCACCGGTTCGGGGGGTGGTGGCGGCAATGGGTTTCAGGGTGGTGGTGGTACCGGCTCTCAGGGTGGTGGTGGCACGGGTTTCAGGGTGGTGGTGGCACCGGTTCAGGTGGTGGTGGCGGCACGGGTTCAGGGTGGTGGTGGTGGCACGGTTTCAGGGTGGTGGGTGGCACCGGTCTTCAGGGCGGTGGTGGCGGCACCGGCTCTAGGGTGGTGGTGGCACCGGTTTCAGGGTGGTGGTGGCGCACCGGTTCTCAGGGTGGTGGTGGTGGCACCGGTTCTCAGGGGTGGTGGTGGCACCGGTCTCCAGGGTGGTGGTGGCGGCACTGGCTCAGGTGGTGGCGGCACCGGTTTCAGGGGGTGGTGGTGGTGGCACCGGTTTCAGGTGGTGGTGGCGGCACTGGTCTCAGGGTGGTGGTGGCACCGGTTTCAGGCGGTGGTGGCGGCACCGGTCAGGGTGGTGGTGGTGGCACCGGCTTGGGGTGGTGGTGGCACCGGTTTCAGGTGGTGGTGGCGGCACCGGTTTCAGGGGTGGTGGTGGCGGCACCGGTTTCAGGTGGTGGTGGCGGCACCGGCTCAGGTGGTGGTGGGCACCGGTGGTGGTGGGCGGCACCGGCCCAGGTGGTGGAGGCGGCACTGGCTCAGGGTGGTGGGTGGCACCGGCTCAGGGTGCTGGTGGCGGCACTGGTTCAGGTGGTGGTACTGGCTCCAGGTGGTGGTGGTGGCACTGGCCCAGGGCAGGTGGTGGTGGCAGGCACGGTCTCCAGGGTGGTGGTGGTGGCGGCACCGGCTTCCAGGGTGGTGGTGGGCGGGACCGTCCCCAGGGCGGTGGTGGTGGCACCGGGTTTCAGGGTGGTGGTGGCACTGGCCTCAGGGTGGTGGTGGTGGCACCGGCTCAGGGTGGTGGTGGCACCGGTCGTGGGTGGTGGTGGCACCGGTTTGGTGGTGGTAGGCACCGGGTTTCAGGTGGTGGTACCGGCAGGTGGTGGCACCGGTTTCAGGGTGGTGGTGGTGGCACCGGTTTCAGGGTGGTGGTGGCACCGGTCTTGTGGGTGGTGGTGGGTGGGCACCGGTTCAGGGTGGTGGTGGTGGCACCGGTCTCAGGGTGGTGGTGGCGGCACTGGCCTCAGGGTGGTGGGTGGTGGCCTGGTTTCAGGGTGGTGGCGGCACTGGCCTCAGGGGTGGTGGTGGTGGCACCGGTCTGGTGGTGGTGGCACCGGTTCAGGGGGTGGTGGTGGCCTGGTCAGGGAGGTGGTGGTGGCGGCACTGGCCCAGGTGGTGGTGCACCGGCTCAGGTGGTGGGGTGGGGCAACTGCCCAGGCAGGTGGGCAGGCTCAGGGTGGGTGGTACCGGCCTGTGCGGTGGGTGGCACCGGCTTCAGGTGGTGGCTGGCACTGGCCCAGGTAGGTGGGGCAGGCAGGCACCGGTCTCAGGGTGGTGGTGGGGCAGGTGCTTGCCCAGGGTGGTGGTGGTGGCGCACCGGTTCAGGTGGTGGTGGGTGGCACCGGTTTCAGGCGGTGGTGGTGGTACCGGCTTCAGGCAGGCGGGCACCGGTCAAGGTGGTGGTGGGCACTGGCCTCCAGGGTGGTGGTGGCACGGGTCCCAGGTGGTGGTGGCGGCACTCAGGTGGTGGTGGGGCACCGGTTTCAGGGGTGGTGGGTGGCGGGCACTGGCTGCAGGTGGTGCGCACCGGTTCAGGGTGGTGGTGGTGGGGCACTGGCCCAGGTGGTGCGGTAGGCAGGTGGGTGGCGGCACCGGCTCAGGGTGGGGTGGTGGGCAAGGCCCAGGGCTGGTGGTGGCGCTTTGCGCAGGTGCAGGGTGGTGGTACCGTTTCAGGTGGTGGCACGGGTCTTCAGGGTGGTGGTGGCAGGGCACCGGTGGTGGTGGTGGTGGCACGGCCCAGGGCTGGTGGTGGCGGCACTGGCCCAGGCGGTGGTGGTGGCGGCAACCGGTGGCAGGTGGCGGCACCGGGTCCAGGGGGTGGTAGGCACCGGTCAGGGGTGGGTGGCGGCACTGCGGCGGCTGGCACCGGGTCCAGGCGGGTGGTGGCGGCACCGGCGTTCCAGGGTGCAGGTGGGCACCGGTCTTCAGGGTGGTGGTGGCACTGCCCAGGGTGGTGGCACTGGCCCAGGCTGGCACCGGTTCAGGGTTGGGTGGGGGCACCGGTTCAGGGTGGTGGTGGCACTGGCCCAGGCGGGGGTCGGCGTGCGGCACCGGTTCGCAGGTGGTAGGCTGGCACACGGCCCATGGTGGCTGGCAGGCACCGGTTTCCAGGTGGAGGCACTGGTTCCAGGTGGTGTGGTGCTCGCCTGTGCAGGTGGTGGCACCGGCCCAGGTGGGTGGGTGGCGGCACCGGTTCAGGTGGGTGGCACCGGTCTGGTGTGGTGGTGGCACTCCAGGCGCGGCTGGCAGGCCAGGCGGCAGGGTGGTGGTGGCGGCACTGGCCCAGGGCGCGGTGGTGGTGGCACCCAGGGTGGTGGTGGTGGCACCGGCCCAGGGGGCGGTGGTGCAATGGGCCTCAGGTGGTGGTGGTGGCACCGGCCTGGTGGGTGGCACCGGTCGGCGGTGGTGGTGGCACTGGTTTCAGGGTGGTGTGGCACGGGTGGTGGGGCAGGCACTGGCCCAGGGTCGGTGGGTGTGGTGGCAACGTTCAGGGTGGTGGGCAGGCACGGGTAGGTGGTGGGTGCCCAGGGTGGCAGGCACTGGCCCAGGGGTGGTGGGCACCGGGTCAGGGTGGGTGGTAGGCACTGGTCGCAGGGTGGTGGTACCGGCTCAGGGTGGTGCAGGCAGGTGGTGGTGCCAGGCCTGGCGGCACCAGGTGGTGGTGGCGGCACCGGCCCGGCGGCAGGTGGCAATGGCCTGCGGGCGGTGGTGCACCGGTTTCAGGGTGGTGGCGGCACCGGTTTCAGGCGGTGGTGGTGGCCACCGGCAGGGTGGTGGTAATGGGTCTCAGGGGTGGTGGTGGCGGCACCGGTCAGGTGGTGGTGGAGGCACCGGCGCAGGGTGGTGCTGGTGGCACGGTGGGGTGGTGGTGGCATGCCGTGGTGGTGGCACGGCCCAGGTGGTGGCACCGGTCAGGGGGTGGTGGTGGGCACCGCCTGCGCAGGCTGGTGGTGTGGCACTGGCCTGTGGTGGGCAGGCACCACCCAGGTGGTGGCACGGCCCAGGCAGGTGGCACCGTTCAGGTGGTGGGCACCGGGTCCAGGCGGCAGGTGCACCGCCCAGGGTGGTGGTCACCGGTCTCAGGCAGGCACCGGTTCAGGTGGTGGGCTGGCACCGGTTCAGGCGGTGGTGGTGGCACTGGGCGCGGTGGCGGCACCGGTCTCAGGGTGGTGGGGTGGTGGGCACCGGTCGCGGTGGCAGGCACCGGCCTGGGGGCAGTGGCGGTGTCGGTTCCAGGCGTAGCGGTGGTGGCACGTTGCAGGTGGGTGGTGGCACCGGCAGGTGGCACGGCACCGGTGGTGGTGGTGGCACGGGCCAGGGTGCTGGTGGGCACCGGTCTTTGGGTGGTGGTGGCACTGGTTTCAGGGTGGCGGCACGGCCTCAGGGGTGGTGGGTGGCACGGTTCAGGTGGTGGTGGTGGCGGCACGGTCTCAGGTGGGGTGGTGGTAGGCACCGGGTTTCAGGTGGTGGTGGTGGTGGGTACCGGTTCCAGGTGGTGGTGGTGGCACCGGTCGCTGGTGGTGGCACCCAGGTGGTGGCACTGGCCCGGTGGTGGTGGTGGGCACCGGTCTCAGGGTGTGGTGGTGGCAGGCACCGGTCTCAGGGTGGGGGCACCGGCTCTGTGTGGTGGGGTACCGGTTCTGGTGGTGGTGGTGGTGCGGCACGGGTTCTCAGGGGTGGTGGTGGTACCGGTCAGGGTGGTGGTGGTGGCACCGGTTTCAGGGTGTGGTGGTGGGGCACTGGTTCAGGTGTGGTGGTGCGCCTGGCTCAGGTGGTGGTGGTGGTGGTGGCACCGGGTTTCAGGGTGGTGGTGGTGGTGGCATCGGTTCAGGGTGGTGGTGGTGGGCACCGGTCGTGGTGGTGGTGGTGGTGGCACGGGTTTCAGGGTGGTGGGTGCGGCACTGGCCCAGGGTGGTGGTGGTGGGCGACCGGTCTTCGGTGGGGTGGCAGGCACTGGTTCAGGGTGGTGGTGGTGGCACCGGTTTCAGGGTGGTGGTGGCGCACCGGTTCTCAGGGTGGTGGTGGGCACCGGTTCCAGGGTGGTGGTGGCACCGGTTTCAGGGTGGTGGTGGCAGGCACTGGCCTGCGGTGGTGGTGGGCACCGGTCTCAGGGTGGTGGGTGGCACCGGTTTCAGGGTGGTGGTGGTGGGCACCGGTTTCGCACGGGTAGGGTGGTGGTGGTGGCACCGGTTTCAGGGTGGTGGTGGTGGCACCGGTCTCAGGTGGTGGTAGGCACCGGTTCAGGTGGTGGTGGTACCGGTTCTAGGGTGGTGGTGGTGGGCACCGGGCCTGTGAGGGTGGTGGTGGCACCGGTTCAGGGTGGTGGTGGTGGCACTGGTTCAGGGTGGTGGTGGCGCACCGGTTCAGGTGGTGGTGGGCACCGGTTCAGGGTGTGGTGCGCACCGGTTCCGGCAGGGTGGTGGGGCGGTGGCACCGGTTCAGGCGGTGGTGGCGGCACCGGTTTCAGGTGGTGGTGGTACACCGGTTCAGGTGGCAGCACGGCACCGGCTCAGGTGGTGGTGGTGGGCACCGGCCCAGGGTGGTGGCAGGTGGCACCGGTTCAGGGGTGGTGGTGGCACCGGTTCAGGTGGTGGTGGGCACCGGTTTCAGGTGGTGGTGGCACCGGTTCAGGTGGTGGTGCGCTCGGCACCGCCCGGTGGTGGTAGGTGGGCACCGTTTCAGGTGGTGGTGGTGGCACCGGTTTCAGGGTGGTGGTGGCACCGGTCGTAGGGTGGTGGACACCGGTCGTAGGGTGGTGGCACCGGTCTCAGGGTGGTGGTGGCACCGGCTCAGGTGCGGTGGCACTGGCTCCCGGTGGCAGCGGTGGGGCACCGGCTCCCAGGTGGTGGTGCGCACCGTTCGGGGCGGTGGTGGCGGCACCGGTTCTAGGGTGGTGGTGGTGGGCACCGGTTTCAGGGTGCGTACCGGTTCTAGGTGGCTGGCGGCACCGGTTTCAGGTGGTGGTGGTGGCACCGGTTTCAGGTGGTGGCACCGGCTTCAGGGTGGTGGTGGCGGCATCGGTTCGGTGGTGGTGGCATCGGTTCAGGTGGTGGTACCGGTCCGGCGGCGGTGGTGGCGGCACTGGCTCTCAGGTGGTGGTGGCACGTTCCAGGTGGTGGTGGCACCGGTCTGAAAGGTGGTGGCACCACGGGTGGTGGTGGTGGCACTGGCTCAGGTGGTGGTGGTGGGCACTGGCTTCAGGGTGGTGGTGGCACCGGCTCAGGCGGGTGGTGGTGGCGCACTGCGGTACCGGTCGTGGGTGGTGGTGGTGGTGCGGCACCGGTTCAGGCGATGCAGGCACTGGTCCAGGGTGGTGGTGGTGGGCACCGGCCTGGGGTGGTGGTGGTGGCATCACCAGGTGGTGGTGGTGCACGCCCGTGGGTGGTGGCAGGTGGTACCGGCACCGGTTCCAGGTGGTGTGGTACCGGTCTCAGGTGGCAGGCACTGGCTCAGGGTGGTGGTGGCGGCACCGGTCTGGGTGGTGGTGGTGGCACCGGCTCAGGTGGTGGTGGCAGGCACCGGTTCAGGGGTGGTGGTGGCACTGGTTCAGGGTGGTGGTGCACCGGTTCTCAGGCGGTGGTGGCAGGCGGCACCGGTTTCAGGTGGTGGTGCACGGTTCAGGTGGTGGGCATCGCTCTCAGGGTGGTGGTGGTGGCACCGGTCGGTGGGTGGTGGTGGGCACGGTCAGGGTGGTGGTGGTGGCGTACCGGTTTCAGGTGGTGGTGGTGCGGCACTGGTCAGGGTGGTGGTGGTACCGGTTTCAGGGTGGTGGTGGCGGCACTGGCCCAGGGTCGGCACGGTCGGTGGTGGTGGTGGCACCGGTTCTCAGGGGCGGTGGTGGCGGCATCGGTCAGGTGGTGGTGGTGGCACCGGTCTGGGTGGTGGCACTGGTCTCAGGTGGTGGTGGTGGCACCGGTCTTCAGGGTGGTGGTGGTGGCACCGGTCTTCAGGGTGGTGGTGGTGGCACCGGCTCCAGGGTGGTGGTGCGGGCGGCACCGGTTCTCAGGTGGTGGTGGTGGCACCGGTTTCAGGTGCGGTGGTGGCAGGCATGGTCGGTGGTGGTGGTGGCACCGGCCCAGGCGGTGGTGGTGGCACCGGCCTCAGGGTGGTGGTGGTGGCGGGCATTGGCTCAGGCAGGTGGCACTGGTCGTAGGTGGTAGGCACTGAACATACCACGTAACTGCACAGATTTAAACAGATGAAAGGAAGGATGGGCTTCTGGTCAATGGGTTCTGTGTTTTAACACACTCACTGCACCTAACCTACCTGGGACACTGACTGCGACGCAATTTGCTGACACAGATAACAACAAGTACTTAGCATGACACTATGGGAATACAGCCAAACCACATGACACATCAGTTAATAACCATACAATATTTTACCTACTGGAAACAAATATAGAGACATAATGACAATATAGTAAATAAATGATAAAAATCACATTTAAAGGGAAACAATGGGAGCATTTTAAGTGTTTTTATTTCACATATTTTTTCAGAAAACAATATATGGACAGAGAGAAAGTAATATACAGGGTGATTTTTATAAAATATGAGTGGTTGTGGTTTTATCCACGCTTTCATTGTGATCTACACGAAAATAGAAATAAACGCAATTTCTGAAAACAAACAACAATAAAGCAAACCCAAAATAGTACAGTACATTACCTGTGATTTATGTAATTGTGTGATTTATGGGATTGTTAAAATGTACGGTGAGGTCGGGAGATTATTTATAAAATATGTATAAATGTGGTTGTATGTAAATTTATACAATGCATAAATGGATAGGTGTTTTATGTACTTGCCCGTTCTCGAGACACTGCGAGCTGGAGGAAGCAGACAAAGAGCAAGGCTAACACGCAATGAACGAAGCTATCAACGAT
>NW_024750573.1:0-17261 GCF_018991925.1 Homarus americanus
CTCTCGACAGGAGTTGCCATGCACAGGCCAACCGGCCTATTGCAGACTCCTTATTTTCTTATGTTCTTGTGTTCTTAATACGACATCCGCACTCTTATTACTTACACTTCTAGATATAAAATCTAATACTCTGTTTGCCTTATTTCGAATATTAACACACTGCTTTCTAGGCCGAAGGTCCGCCTAGGTCTCTTTCACAAGTCAACTTCTCTAGTTCGATGTTGTTAAGGCTGTATACGTTGACAATATTTGTTCTTCCAATATTAAGTACGCTGCACTCGCTGGTGTTGAATTTAATTTGCCATTTTTCTTACCATTACTGCTGTTTATTTAAATCTTCCTGTAGTGCATTTGCATCCTGCACTGACTTAATCTGCCGCCCTATTTTGGTGTCATCCGCAAACTTGCTTATGTCACTGCTGATCCCAGTATCTAGATCGTTTATGTAGATTATGAACAAGAGTGGGCCCAGTACTAACCTCTGGGGAACCCCACTAGTTACACAGCCCCACTCAGATTTAAAACCATCTACGCTGACCCAATTTAAAACTTTCCCCTCGATACCATGAGCCTTAAATTTTCTCAGAAGCCAGAAGCCTCGAATGCGGTTCTCTGCCAAATGCTTTGGCACAGCTCCCGTGTCTAATGATTTTGTAAATAAATTTACGAGGAATCCGCTAATCTGTTCCTTACACTCTTTCAAAACGCTAGGGAAAATTTCATCCGGCCCTGAGGATTTTGTCTTCTTTAGGGTGCTTAATCATTAGGTGAAATAAACTTACGTCAAAGTAATTTAGCAACACTCACCTCCCATATTCTCAAAGGGCACCAGCTCATCCAACAGATCCTGACGATTGGTAGGTGTAGTAATGAAACCCTTGAGACCTTTACACAGTTGGACAGCGTGGTGGTATCTGAGCGTTGGTAAAGGTACGGTCGAGCGGCCTCGGGATATTGATCTGCAAAGGTCTTTTAGTGCCACTTCCTGTAATGGAATCAGAGTCATCTTATTGTTGATATATGACGTTGTTGTTGTTGTGATGTATTACAGTTGTTGTTATAATATTTGATCGGTGTTGTTAGTGTTAGGTTATGTTTGGTTAGGTTAGGTTATATTAGGGTAAAATGGGTTAAGATAAGGTAGGTTAGGTTAGATTAGGCTGTATTTGCTTTGGGTAGGTTAGGTTAGATTAGGTTAGATTTGATTTGGGTAGGTTAGATTTGGTTTTCGTTAGGGTACAGTTATAGGTAGGGTAGGGTAGGGTAGGGTAGGGTAGGGTATACTTGGTTTGGATAGGGCAGAGCAGGGTATATTTGGTTTGGATAGGGTAGGGTACGGTAGGGTATTTTTGGTTTCGATAGGGTAGGGTAGGATATGGAAGCTTAGGTTAGGTTAGTGTACATCTGAATAAGCCACTTAGTATATTTCAATAAGCCACATAGTGTAACTTAATAAACCAAATACTGCAACTCAATAAGCCTCATAGTGTAACTTAATAAGCCACATAGTGTAACTCAATAAGCCACATATTGTAACTCAATAGCCACATAGTGAAACTTAATAAGCTACATAGTGTAGCTCAATAAGGCACATAGTATAACTCAATAAGCCAAACAGTGTAATTTAATAAACCACATAGTATATCTCATTAAGCCATATGGTAACTCAATGAGCCACATAGTGTAACTTAATAAACCACATAGTGTAGCTCAATAAGCCACATACTGTAGTGTAACTTAATAAGCTACATAGTGTAACTCAATAAGCCACATATTGTAGCTCAATAAGCCACATAGTGTAACTTAATAAGCCATATAGTGTAGCTCAATAAGGCACATAGTGTAATTCAATAAGCCAAACAGTGTAATTTAATAAACCACATAGTATATCTCATTAAGCCATATGGTAACTCAATGAGCCACATAGTGTAACTTAATAAACCACATAGTGTAGCTCAATAAGCCACATACTGTAGTGTAACTTAATAAGCTACATAGTGCAACTCAATAAGCCACATATTGTAGCTCAATAAGCCACATAGTGTAACTTAATAAGCCATATAGTGTAGCTCAATAAGGCACATAGTGTAACTCAATCAGTCACATCGTGTAATTCAATAATGCACTTAATGTAACTCAATAAGCCACATAGTGTAGATCAATGAGACACATGGTGTAGCTCAACAAGACACATAGTGTACCTTAATAAGCCACATAGATTACCTCTCTTTCCAAGTTGTGCGTCACCCATCGACCAGACCAGCTGATGACGTCACCCTCGGGATTGACCTTGCAATTAACCATGTCCAGAATTTCCTCTTGGGTCATGACACGGCTCCACAAGTTGACCTGACTTAACCTTCCGCTTAGTGAGTATGGCATCTGGGTTAAGAGAGTTCAGAGGTGTTAGAGATGTAGTTGTGGTGTGTGTGTGTGTGTGTGTATGTGTGTGTGTGTGTGTGTGTGTGTGTATAAAGCAGGAGGACCTCTGCTTACCACCCGTCTCCACTCTCTCCAGGAGAATATATGGGAAAAGGAGGAAATCCCCCAAGCTCTTAAAGATGCCTCCATCATCAATATATATGGGAACAAAGGACACCGGTCAGACTGTGGCAACTACCGCGGGACCTCGCTGATGGCTGTAGCTACCAAGATTATCGCCTGAATCTTCCCAGAATCTCAATGTGGCCTTCGACCATCACGTGGCACCACTGACACGATCTTTGCTGCCCGTCAAATACAGGAAAAGTGCAGAGAACAGCTTCATGACCTGTACATGGTTTTCATCGACCTAACCAAGGATTTCGACTCGGTCAACAGGGAAGGCCTCTGGTGGACCCTCAGCCATTTTGATTGCCCACCAAAATTCATCGCCATTGTGAGGCAACTCCACGATAGCATGAACGGCAGTGTCCTGTACAATGGCACCCAGTATGAGTTCTTCCCCATCCAAACGGGGGTAGAACAAGCATGTGTACTGGCTTCAACTCTCTTTTATTTTTTTTTCTTGGCTGCCTTCCTTACTTGTGCCAGTGTCAATTTAGCCGGCGGGGTGGACAACCAATACTGGATGAATGGACTTTTCACCATAAGACGACTCTGGGCAGGAACAAAGGTGCCGGCAATTTCCATTACTGAACGTCAGTGTGCAGACAATCTCACCCTCGTCGTTCACACTGAACGTGATCTACAGAAGATCCTGAACACCTAGGCAGATGCGTATGCACACTTCGGCCTCGAGGTGAATGTACGTAAGACTCAGATTCTCTTTCAGCCAGCCCTGGTTCACCCACACCACGATTATTCACCCAGCTCAACGGTACTACCCTCTCTAATGTTACCCACTTTCAGTATCTCGGCTCCCACCTGTCCACCACTGTGGACATCGATGAAGAGATTCAACATCGGATCAGCTATGCATCTTAAGTTTTTGGCAGACTCCGTACCCGTGTCTTGAGCTATATGGAGCTGAAACTATCTACAAAGTTACATGTATATCGAGCAGTGGTCTTCCCCACCTTTCTACAGTATATGGCAACGAGACGTGGGTCACATACAGAAAACACCTCAAGGCACTTGAAAACTATCACCAACGTAGTCTAGGTTCTATTATTCCTCCGAATTCGCTGGGAAGACAAGAGAACAAATGCCAATACTCTCGCTGACACCAACTGAAGGGGCATCGAGGTTACCATTATCCATGAACACCTATGCTGGACTGGTCATGTTTCCCATATGAACAACAGTAGACTGGCAAAACAACTACTTTACAGTCACGTAAGGAAGAGTAAACGTAACGCTGGTGGGCAACGGAAAATGTATAAGGGTAGTCTTAAGACAAACCTGAAAAAGTGCCAAATCGACCCCCTTACCTGGGATACGATCACTCCACACCGTAACGCTTGGAGGAGCACCACACGAGAAAGTGTCAATACTTTCGAGTTAGACCGACTGCATACTGAGGCAAACAAGCATCAGCACCGGAAAGACGCTGCCGCCGCCCCTCCCGCACCTAATGTAGCCCTTCATACATGCACCACCTGTGGACGATCCTGCTGGTCCCGTATAGGCCTCTCGAGTCACCTCAGAGCTCACCAGAGCTGAATGATCGTCATACTCGATTCCGAGTGACAGCAAAGTAGTAGTAGTAGTAAAGTGTAAGTGCCTGCGTGGGAATATGTGAGTACGTTTTTTTGTGCGTTTTTTTGTTTCCTTGTGGTTTTATATATATATATATATATATATATATATATATATATATATATATATATATATATATATATATATATATATATATATATATATATATATATATATCATTAGCCCAATAGCACGCGGACTTCTACATACAATCAACACCTCAACCCGCCAGGATTCGAACCCACGGCCCACTAGCCCATGACTGTGACCGGGGAACGCTAACCGCTGGACCACCAGGATACTAAAAGCAGTCCTAGACTTTGTTATATTTCACACAAAGCCTGTTCAACGAGCTTATGGCGCCGTGAACCTCTAATGGGGAATACCCGTATCACATAGGTGGTCAGAGTAACGTTTTACCAAATCCGGCTTCGAAACACGAGGATCCATATATATTTCATTAGCCCAATAAAGCACGTGGACTTCTACATACAATCAACACCCCAACCCACCAGGATTCGAACCCAAGGCCCACGAGCCCATGACTGTGACTGGGGAAAGCTACCTCTGGGCCACCAGGATACTAAAAGCAATCCTAGACTTTTTTATATTTCACACAAAGCCTGCTCAACGAGCTTATGGCACCGTGAACCTCTAATGGGGACTACCCGTATCACGTAGGTGGTCAGAGTAACGTTTTTACCAAATCCGGCTTCGTTGAACAGGCTTTGTGTGAAATATAACAAAGTCTAGGACTGCTTTTAGTATCCTGGTGGCCCAGAGGTAGCGTTCCCCGGTCACAGTCATGGGCTCGTGGGCCGTGGGTTCGAATCCTGACGGGTTGAGGTGTTGATTGTATGTAGAAGTTCGCGTGCTTTATTGGGCTAATGAAATATATATATATATATATATATATATATATATATATATATATATATATATATATATATATATATATATATATATATATATATATATATACACTAGCAGAATCGCTGCCCTCCGGGCGGCTCATCCAGTCGGCAACGGTAGAACGCCACCCTCCAGGAGGCTCCACATTGTCTCACTGTTCAGTCCCCACAACTTCTTCTTCCATCAATAGTTCATTAACGGTGTATGTAAGTTCCACCATGTGTTTCACTACAACGGTACAGCAAAGTATATTTTTTTAGCATTAAACTGTTATTATTTTATTGTGTAATCATCACTACATAAAACACCACCCATCATCACTACATATAACATCATCCATCATCACTACATATAACACCATCCATCATCACTACATATAACACCATTCATCATCACTACAGATCGGTAAAGTAGTTTCCGAGATTCTCGTGCGGACACACAGACAAACAGACAGACTTCTTTGTTTTATATAGATAGATTGTCTAATCATCACTACATATAACACCATCCATCATCACTACATATAACATCATTCATCATCACTACATACAACACCATCCATCATCACTACATATAACACCATCCATCATCACTACATATAACACCATCCATCATCACTACATATAACATCATCCATCATCACTACATATAACATCATTCATCATCACTACATATAACACCATCCATCATCACTACATATAACACCATCCATCATCACTACATATAAAAACATCCATCATCACTACATATAACATCATCATCCATCATCACTACATATAACATAATCCAACATCACTACATATAACACCATCCATCATCACTACAAATCGGTAGAGTAGTTTCCGAGATTCTCGTGCGGACACACACACACAAACATACAGACATTCTTCTTTGTTATATATATATATATATATATATATATATATATATATATATATATATATATATATATATATATATATATATATATATATATATATATATATATATATATATATATATATGTAATATTCAGAAATTTCAGAGTAATTTCAAATGCCCCGCCATGAGTGATACTGAGCGTTCAAGGTCATCTGAGGGGAGGGAGCGCTGCCTGCTCGTAGCGAGAGATTGCGGAACTAGGCCTATATGATATTAAATGTAATTTACCGAATTAATAATGATGCGATTCATGAAGTTAAGGGACTATTATTGAATTTGAAATTATTATAAATCGTTTAGCAGTCTGAATAATGTTACGGGTGTCCCAAGGAGTTATTAGTTAGGCGGAAAATATATCACGTAGGCCCAAGCTAGCGCCTTGGGGAGACGCGACGCTGGCTAGGCCCAGTCCCGGAGAGCATTCACACAGACAAGACGTTCCGCGCGTCCATCAGAAATAGTCACGTGGCCTAGTCACCTGTGCTGCGCTATTGCAGTATAACAAGTAAGTCTCATTCGATCTCAGACAGGGTTAGATAGGGCAGTGATAAAGTAAACTAGAGCTAACAGTGAGTTCATTTCAGGGTTTCCGTCAGAACCCACTTGATTGGAGTTGACCGGAGTTGATTGGAGTTGACCGGAGTTGATTGGAGTTGACCGGAGTTGACTGCGAGAGATTGACTGCCGTTGATGATTGAGGGTGGCGATTGTCGCCATTGGACCGATCAGTGTAGGCCTGTCACTGTTTAGCGGGGTAGCAAAGGATCTCTTGAGTGAACGAGTGCTCCCGACAACTAAAACGACACGGGACCAGCATCGGCAGTGGGTGATCAGCTCTTACCACTCCGGTGCACAACACCACGTGTCCTCGGTCAGCTAGTGAAACCCTCTTGCTAACGGGAAGCTAAAGTTTCTCTCAACTGCACAAGGTCTGATTGGTTCACTCTCTTCCTGCCCATGGACGCACTGGGAGTACACTGAGGCTATCTGAGTATATTAATGGTCACACACTGAGACCGTGAGTCTAGGACTCTAGGAGATACCTAGAGGAACATTTTATCTTCATTATTACGGGTGTAGTTAACACCACTCCTCAGACTGATATTATCTTGACGTGTGTAGTTTAATAGTTTCTAAATAATTTTGATAATATTGTTTTGAATGTTTGTGCCATTAAGTGGAACCAGAGTGATACTGTGATTTGATTCTTTTAATGCCTCTAATTGTTCTTCATAATTCTGATCTCAGGTATAACCTTGTTCCCCAGAGTAGTGGGTAGGTTAGGTTAGGAAGTGTACATCTGTTGGGGTGCTATAATTTTGTTGAGTGCCCTTAAGGCCTATTCATTGTAGAGTATTTAATTTCTTAAATTTTATTACCATTTCCTCAGCGACTGATATTATCTTGTTGAGTGCCCTTAAGGCCTATTCATTGTAGAGTATTTAATTTCTTAAATTTTATTACCATTTCCTCAGTGACTGATATTATCTTGCTGAAAGCCCTTAAGGCCTATTCATTGTAGAGTATTTAATTTCTTATCTTTTATTACCATTCCTCAGTGACTGATATTATTTTGTTGAAGACCCTTAAGGCCTATTCATTGTGGAGTATTTAATTTCTTATTTTTTAGTACCATTTCCTAATTGACTGATATTATTTTGTGAAAGCCCTTAAGGCCTGTTCATGTGTGCAATTAACATTTCTTAATACTTCAAATTTATTGTTGCCTGTGTTGCTAATAATTTCTATGTCATTTATAACTTTTATTCCCCAGAGTAGTGTTTTAAGTTTAAGTTAAGAGGTGCGCATATTGGTGTACCATTATTTGATTGTGTTTGTAGTGTTGGAGGGAATATAAGTGTCTAAATTTTACAGTGTGTCTCATTCATCCCAGTCACAGACGCTATCCTTCCACGGGTCACGGACAATTCATTTTGTGTAGTAGATTTAAGTGTTCTTGTGCTGGTTCGGGATTTTTCTCAAAGGGGCGCTTCCACTGCCTTTACCATCTATTAAATTTTAATAAACCCCAAGTCAAGTGAGAAATTAAAGTCCAGCAAATTCCGACCGGTTACAAATGGTAGCAGAGCGTGGTTTTTAATGTCGTGACTGATAGTACTGTGGTTGGGATAATGAACGCTATCATGTGTTGGTTAGTAATGGTAGGGATTGAACTCGCACTGATGCTCATCCTTGTGCCCGGACTGAGTTGGTTAGGCTTGACAGTAGAGATGTGTGTGAGGAGGAAGAGAGACGGCCGCGGGACCTTGGTACAGCTGAGAGAGGAGTTCGGAGACCTAAAGAGGGATTATCAAGCACAGGTAAACAGGTTCAAGTGGGAGTCTCAGGCACACATTCAACGGTTCAGGGAGGAAACAAGGGGTGAATGTCAGGCACACGTCCAGCAGTCAAGGAAGTGTGAGGTCCAAGTGGGAAAAATAGGGGTACGTAAGTAGTTCAGAGAGGTTGATCGAGCCCTCCAGCTGAGAGACAAGACGAAGCCGACCGATTACAGTTTAGGGTGCATGGTAATGAGAAAAGGCAGGTTGTAGGGGGTGAGTTGGAGGAGTTGTGAGTAGGGCAGAGGGGATTGGAGAGATGGTTAGGTCAGAGATGTGCGTTGAGTAGTGGTTGCTGTCATGAGCGGGATTGAGTTGCTGTCATGAGCGGGATTGAGTTGCTGTCATGAGCGGGATTGAGAGTACGGTTGTAATGTCCAGGGCCTCACTAAGATGGACTGGTACATTTTCAGAGGGTTGGTCTGCCGGCATGAGGTTCGGAGACGTGGACTGAGTATTTTTTTGACACTGGTTCCTCTTAGCTCAAGGGCCAGGCAAAAGGAGAGCATGTTTGTTTTGGACTGAGTATTGTTTTGACACTGGTTCCTCTTAGCTCAAGGGCCAGGCAAAAGGAGAGCATGCTTGTTTTGGACTGTGTATTTTTTTTGACACTGGTTCCTCTTAGTTCAAGGGCCAGGCCAAAGGAGAGCATGTTTGTTTTGGGCTGGTATTAATTTTGACATTGGTTCTCTAGTTAAGGGCCAGGCAAAAGGGGAGCGTGATGTTCTGGTTGGATTGAGTTGGGCTAGGAAGAAATGGAGTTGCTAGCTGCGAGTGGAATAGTACAGAGTTGAAGGTGGGTTCTAAGTTGTTCTCTCAGCACATGAGGGCAGTGCTGTCTTTTTTAGGGGGGTCGAGTGTTAGCGGGAGAGAAAAGGAGAGAAGAGAAGACGGGAATGCTGCATTTAGCAAAAGGGGTGAGGTGCAGTCCTTAGAACAAAATTTTAGGGGGGTCGTATGCATGTTTTCTCAGCACATGAGGACAGTGCTGTCTTTTTTAGGGGGGTCGATTGTAATATTCAGAAATTTCAGAGTAATTTCAAATGCCCCGCCATGAGTGATACTGAGCGTTCAAGGTCATCTGAGGGGAGGGAGCGCTGCCTGCTCGTAGCGAGAGATTGCGGAACTAGGCCTATATGATATTAAATGTAATTTACCGAATTAATAATGATGCGATTCATGAAGTTAAGGGACTATTATTGAATTTGAAATTATTATAGATCGTTTAGCAGTCTGAATAATGTTACGGGTGTCACAAGGAGTTATTAGTTAGGCGGAAAATATATCACGTAGGACCAAGCTAACGCCTTGAGGAGACGCGACGCTGGCTAGGCCCAGTCCCGGAGAGCATTCACACAGACAAGACGTTCCGCGCGTCCATCAGAAATAGTCACGTGGCCTAGTCACCTGTGCTGCGCTATTGCAGTATAACAAGTAAGTCTCATTCGACCTCAGACAGGGTTAGATAGGGCAGTGATAAAGTAAACTAGAGCTAACAGTGAGTTCATTTCAGGGTTTCCGTCAGAACCCACTTGATTGGAGTTGACCGGAGTTGATTGGAGTTGACCGGAGTTGATTGGAGTTGACCGGAGTTGACTGCGAGAGATTGACTGCCGTTGATGATTGAGGGTGGCGATTGTCGCCATTGGACCGATCAGAGTAGGCCTGTCACTGTTTAGCGGGGTAGCAAAGGATCTCTTGAGTGAACGAGTGCTCCCGACAACTAAAACGACACGGGACCAGCATCGGCAGTGGGTGATCAGTTCTTACCACTCCGGTGCACAACACCACGTGTCCTCGGTCAGCTAGTGAAACCCTCTTGCTAACGGGAAGCTAAGGTTTCTCTCAACTGCACAAGGTCTGATTGGCTCACTCTCTTCCTGCCCATGGACGCACTGGGAGTACACTGAGGCTATCTGAGTATATTAATGGTCACACACTGAGACCGTGAGTCTAGGACTCTAGGAGATATCTAGAGGAACATTTTATCTTCATTATTACGGGTGTAGTTAACACCACTCCTCAGACTGATATTATCTTGACGTGTGTAGTTAATATTTCTTAAATAATTTTGATAATATTGTTTTGAATGTTTGTGCCATTAAGTGGAACCAGAGTGATACTGTGATTGATTCTTTTAATGCATCTGATTGTTCTTCATAATTCTGATCTCAGGTATAACATTGTTCCCCAGAGTCGTGGTTAAGTTAGGTTAGGAAGTGTGCATCTGTTGGGGTGCTATAATTTTGTTGAGTGCCCTTAAGGCCTATTCATTGTAGAGTATTTAATTTCTTAAATTTTATTACCATTTCCTCAGTGACTGATATTATCTTGTTGAGTGCCCTTAAGGCCTATTCATTGTAGAGTATTTAATTTCTTAAATTTTATTACCATTCCTCAGTGACTGATATTATTTTGTTGAAGACCCTTAAGGCCTATTCATTGTGGAGTATTTAATTTCTTATTTTTTAGTACCATTTCCTAAGTGACTGATATTATTTTGTGAAAGCCTTAAGGCCTGTTCATATGTGCAAGCAACATTTCTTAATACTTCAAATTTATTGTTGCCTGTGTTCTAATAATTTCTATGTCATTTATAACTTTTATTCCCCAGAGTAGTGTTTTAAGTTTAAGTTAAGAGGTGCGCATATTGGTGTACCATTATTTGATTGTGTTTGTAGTGTTGGAGGGAATATAAGTGTCTAAATTTTACAGTGTGTCTCATTCATCCCAGTCACAGACGCTATCTTTCCACGGGTCACGGACAGTTCATTTTGTGTAGTAGATTTAAGTGTTCTTGTGCTGGTTCGGGATTTTCCTCAAAGGGGCGCTTCCACTGCCTTTACCATCTATTAAATTTTAATAAACCCCAAGTCAAGTGAGAAATTAAAGTCCAGCAAATTCCGACCGGTTACATATATATATATATATATATATATATATATATATATATATATATATATATATATATATATATATATATATATATATATATATATATATATATATATATATATATATATAGTGTTTTACATAAGAAAATCGTCTCAAACATACCAAAAACATTTGAAACAACCTTGAAAAAATTAACACACACACACACACACACATACATACACACATACATACATACATACACATATACATATACATATACATATACATATACATATATATATGTGATATCCAGAAATTTCAGAGTAATTTCAAATGCCCCGCCATGAGTGATACTGAGCGTTCAAGGTCATCTGAGGGGAGGGAGCGCTGCCTGCTCGTAGCGAGAGATTGCGGAACTAGGCCTATATGATATTAAATATGATTTACCGAATTAATAATGATGCGATTCATGAAGTTAAGGGACTATTATTGAATGTGAAATTATTATAGATCGTTTAGCAGTCTGAATAATGTTACGGGTGTCCCAAGGAGTTATTAGTTAGGCGGAAAATATATCACGTAGGCCCAAGCTAGCGCCTTGGGGAGACGCGATGCTGGCTAGGCCAGTTCCGGAGAGCATTCACACAGACAAGACGTTCCGCGCGTCCATCAGAAATAGTCACGTGGCCTAGTCACCTGTGCTGCGCTATTGCAGTATAACAAGTAAGTCTCATTCGATCTCAGACAGGGTTAGATAGGGCAGTGATAAAGTAAACTAGAGCTAACAGTGAGTTCATTTCAGGGTTTCCGTCAGAACCCACTTGACTGGAGTTGACTGGAGTTGACTGGAGTTGACTGGAGTTGACTGGAGTTGACTGCGAGAGATTGACTGCCGTTGATGATTGAGGGTGGCGATTGTCGCCATTGGACCGATCAGTGTAGGCCTGTCACTGTTTAGCGGGGTAGCAAAGGATCTCTTGAGTGAACGAGTGCTCCCGACAACTAACACGACACGGGACCAGCATCAGCAGTGGGTGATCAGTTCTTACCACTCCGGTGCACAACCCCACATGTCCCGAGCAGCTAGTGAAACCCTCTTGCTAACGGGAAGCTAAAGTTTCTCTCAACTGCGCAAGGTCTGATTGGCTCACTCTCTTCCTGCCCATGGACGCACTGGGAGTACACTGAGGCTATCTGAGTATATTAATGGTCACACACTGAGACTGTGAGTCTAGGACTCTAGGAGATACCTAGAGGAACATTTTATCTTCCTTATCACGGGTGTAGTTAACACCATTCCTCAGACTGATATTATCTTGACGTGTGTAGTTTAATATTTCTTAAATAATTTTGATAGTAGTGTTTTTTGAATGTTTGTGCCATTAAGTGGAACCAGAGTGATACTGTGATTTGATTCTTTTAATGCCTCTAATTCTTCATAATTCTGATCTCAGGTATAACCTTGTTCCCCAGAGCAGTGGTTAGGTTAGGTTAGGAAGTGTACACCTGTTGGGGTGCTATAATTTTGTTGAGTGATATTATTTTGCTGAAAGCCCTTTAGGCCTATTCATTGTAGAGTATTTAATTTCTTATCTTTTATTACCATTCCTCAGTGACTGATATTATTTTGTTGAAGACCCTTAAGGCCTATTCATTGTGGAGTATTTAATTTCTTATTTTTAGTACCATTTCCTAAGTGACTGATATTATTTTGTGAAAGCCCTTAAGGCCTGTTCATATGTGCAATTAACATTTCTTAATACTTTAAATTTATTGTTGCCTGTGTTTCTAATAATTTCTATGTCATGTATAACTTTTATTCCCCAGAGTAGTGTTTAAAGTTTAAGTTAAGAGGTGCGCATATTGGTGTACCATTATTTGATTGTGTTTGTAGTGTTGGAGGAATATAAGTGTCTAAATTTTACAGTGTGTCTCATTCATCCCAGTCACAGACGCTATCCTTCCACGGGTCACGGACAGTTCATTTTTGTAGTAGATTTAAGTGTTCTTGTGCTGGTTCGGGATTTTTCTCAAAGGGGCGCTTCCACTGCCTTTACCATCTATTAAATTTTAATAAACCCCAAGTCAAGTGAGAAATTAAAGTCCAGCAAATTCCGACCGGTTACAAATGGTAGCAGAGCGTAGTTATTTTTATTTCGTGACTGATAGTTCTGTGGTTGGGATAATGAGCGTAATCATGGAGTGGATGGAAACGGTAGAAAGTGTGACCTCAACTCTACTCATGCTCGCCATGGGAATGGGTTTGTTGTGGTTGACGGTGCGGGGTTACTCGGAGAAAAGGAGAGACAGCCCGGGGTTGGTGCGGTTGAGAGAGGAGTTCGTGGAACGTATTGGGAAGCTAGAGGGGAAAATCCGGGGAGAGTACCAGGAACGATTGGAACAGTTAGAAGGGAAGATCAATGGGGAATGTCAGGCATGGGCGAACCAAATCAGGGGGGAGTATGGAGTATATGTACAACAGTTAAGGGGGGAGTACCACACACAATTGCAACAGTTAGAGACGGAACACCAACAACAACTAGCTCTGTTGGGGGATGCACTAGATAGGGTAAAGACACAGTATAAAATACAGCACGATGAGACGATGTGGGAGATGAGGAGACACAAGAGTAGAGAGGGAACTAGTCTCGGGGCCGGGTTGACCATGTCCAAGTTCGACGGTAGGCCAGGAATAGAGGTAGGAAAGTGGTTAAGAGAGGTTGACCGAACCCTCAAGCTGCTAGACGGAGACGAAGTCCGTCGAATCCAGTTCGTAATAAGGCATCTTGCGGGGCCTGCGGCAGATCGCGTATACAATGCACGCAGAGACTGGGAAACCGTAGATGAATTAACTTGTTATTTGAAGCAGCAATACGGCGGGCAGACGGCCACGTACGACGCCATTCGGAAGATGATGACGCGGAAACAAGGGAGCAACGAAACGCTTCTTGAATATTACGATGCTATGCTCGATTTAAACGATGAGTTGAACCGCCATGATCATAAATATGATAAGGCCCTGTTGGGAGATGCAATCACTCGGGGGCTCAAGGAGGAACAAAGCCGTATGTGGTTAGTGGATGAGATCAAGAAGTATCCGCACCATAGTCTAGACGAGTGGATCACGGGGCTGAGAGAGGCGGAACAAAAACGAGATGCCGTGAGGGAGGTACCGCTGACTAAAGGAAGAGAGGACGAGCCGCAGACGGGAGGCTCGATTCTCCCGAGGTGCTATGCGTGTGGACAAGAGGGCCACTTCAGTTTCAATTGCCCGAGCAGATCCGGACCAGGAGAGAGTGTCCCAAGGGGATACGTGGCCAATGGCCAGTATCGAGTTGGAAATAACAATCGGAACTGGCGGTCGGGAAATGGTCAAGGCCAGGCAGTCCCCGCCAACCGTTCCTGGCCTCACCAATAGATTCCACTGGCGATGTTATGAATCAAGAGAGAGCGGACCCATGGTCAAGCGTGGTTCGCATGACAAATTTAATCACAACAGAAGGTACCTTAAGGCTGAAAGCCGAGTGTCCTAAGGTCTCGGTGCTGGTAGCGGGTCGTGAAATGTGGGGTTTAGCAGATACTGGGGCAGAAGTGTCGCTAATTGATGAACTTTTCTACCGTCGGGAGCTGGAGCCTGCAGGCGTGGTGTTGCAGCCCACTTGAATAAGGGTAAAAGGGGCGTCAGGGTTTCCAGTGCCGTGTGTGGGGTGTATTCGGGTCACTATGGTCGTATGTGGGGTTGAAGTCACTGATGTGGGGATGTTGGTTTGTCCAGGGATTGAGACCCAGGGTAAGGGGCAATCTCATGTCGGGTTGTTGGGGATGAATGTGCTGGGGGAGGTTGCGGAGATCTGGCCGCACATGTATCACTTGTGCAGGGAAGCCAGGAGCACCGCTCAGTGGGAAAATTGCTTGCATGAGGTTAGGCAGTTATGTGCAATAGAGGCCATCAGCCTGGGGTATTGTATGACGGAGAGGAAGAAAAGCCCAACCATCCCTCCCCGGAGTACTTGGTTGCTGTCAGTATGTGTTCCCTCATTAAGCCAGGTAGCTAACAAAGAAGTAGTGATTGAACCTCTAACCATAGAGGATGAAGGTTGGATGCCTGAGGGTGTGATAGTGTTGCCGACAGCGGTAAGAGTGGTGAGAGGCATGACCCAGGTGTTGGTGGCAAATCTGTCTGATAGTCGTAAGAACTTGAGGGGCAATTGGCGGATTGGGAAAGTGGCTTCTGGGACGGAAGTCGAGGAAGACATCAGTGAAGAGGTGTATGTGAGGACAGTTCAACCGGATGCCCGTACGGAGGTCAAAGTGCACACGGAGGAAATGAATGAGGAACAAGAGAGTGCAGTTAGGTGTTTAATAGAAGAGTTTAGTGATATTTTTGAAGGAGAGGGCCAGCCCATAGGAAAGGCTATTGGGGTTCAGCATGAGATCCCAGTGACCACAGACAGGCCGGTTAGGGTGCCATATCGGAGGATCCCTCCAACCAGGTACCAGAGGTGAAGCAGCACATTAGCCAGCTGTTAGACCAGGGAGTAATTCAGCATAGTGAGAGTCCGTACTCTGCCGCCATTGTAGTAGTGAGGAAAAAGGACGGGACGCTGAGGTTGTGCATTGACTATCGTGACTTAAATAAGGTCACGGTACGCGATGCGTTTCCTCTGCCTAGGATAAATGAAACTCTAGAATCTCTGACGGGGGCCCAGTTTTCTCAACGTTTGATCTGGCGGCGGGATATCACCAGATAGAAGTAAAACCTTCAGACCGTCCAAAGACTGCCTTCAGCACAAGCTTCGGACACTTTGAGTACAGGCGACTGCCTATGGGATTGTCAAATAGTCCGGGAACCTTTCAGAGATACATGGAGCGGATTTTAGGGGATAAATTTTTTCCTCGTTGCTTGTATACCTTGATGATGTGATGGTGTTTTCAAGTACAATAGATCAGCATATAGTCAGATTGAGGGAATTATTTTGCAGGATGAGGGAGAATAACTTAAGATTTAAACCTAAAAAGTGTGAAATAATGGCTTCAAAAGTAAGTTATTTAGGATATCAGGTGTCAGCTGAAGGCATCACAGCTGATCCTGAGAAAATTAGGGTAATAAGAGATTGGCCAGTCCCTCAGACGGTGAAAGATGTGCGGTCTTTTGTAGGGTTCACATCATTTTATAAGAAATTTGTTAAAGGGTTTGCCCAAATAGCTGCTCCACTGCATGCGTTGATGCATGGGAAATCGAAGGATCGGGTAGATAGTGAATGGAGAGAGGAACAGCAACAGGCTTTTGAGAAACTGAAAGACAAGGTGACGCAGACACCAGTGTTGGCTTGCCCAGATTTCACTCAGGAGTTTATATTAGAAACAGATGCAAGTTTTCGTGGGCTAGGTGCGGTGCTGTCCCAGCGGAAGGATGGCAGGTTGCATCCAGTGTGCTATGCGAGTCGGGGCCTGAGGAAATCAGAACGTAATATGAACAACTATAGTTCTCGTAAGTTAGAGATGTTAGAATCAGCTGTAAGTTATACAGACAATGAATCTCACTCTCATGTAAGTAAAGCTGGAATCTAGGAAATGAAAGAAAAGAATGCGGATCTCGAGCAGTTTAACTTTACTATAGAGTACAAGCCGGGGAAGAACAACATTGTGGCGGATACTCTATCTAGAATCCCGGCGGAACAGGAGGAGGATAGTGAAGAAGAGTATACAGCGATGCATGTACTAGAGGAGAACGGGGCAGGAAGGAAGGAACTGTGGACGATGGATGGGCTGCGTAAGGAGCAAGAGGGCATGGACTATATGACAAATTTGCGAAGATGGTTGGTGGGAGAGCTGCCAGAGGATGAGGTACAGGTAGAGCTCCAAAATGATGATTTCCGCAAGATGTACCGAGCTAGGAAATCCCTGATCGTAAGAGAAGATGTTGTCTGGCATAGAAGACCCGAAGGGAAGAATCTATGGAGGAAGGTGCCAGTGTTAACTCCAAACTTGCAGGAGGCTTTGACTAGAGCCTGCCACGACGAGTTTGGCCATCAGGGGCGAGATCGCACCCTGTCGTTGGTGCAGGAGCGA